>NW_026779193.1:0-139305 GCF_030144855.1 Hypanus sabinus
TCTCCGTCTCTCTGTCCCTTTGTGTTTTGTATATCCTCTCTTTCTGTCCCTTTGTGCTTTGTGTATCCTCTCTCTCCTTCTCTCTGCCCTTTTGTGTTTTGTGTATCCTCTCTCCGTCTCTCTGTCCCTTTGTGTTTTGTATATCCTCTCTTTCTGTCCCTTTGTGTTTTGTGTATCCTCTCTCTCTCTCTCTGTCCCTTTGTGTTTTGTGTATCCTCTCTCTCTCTCTCTGTCCCTTTGTGTTTTGTGTATCCTCTCTTTCTGTCCCTTTGTGTTTTGTGTATCCACTCTCTCCGTCTCTGTCCGTTCGTGTTTTGTGTATCCTCTCTCTCCGTCTCTCTATCCCTTTGTGTTTTGTGTATCCACTCTCTCCGTCTCTGTCCATTCGTGTTTTGTGTATCCTCTCTCTCCGTCTCTCTATCCCTTTGTGTTTTGTGTATCCCCTCTCTCTCTCTGTCCCTTTGTGTTTTGTGAATCCAGTCTCTCCATCTCTCTGTCCCTTTGTGTTTTGTGTATCCTCTCTCTCCGTCTCTCTGTCCCTTTGTGGTTTGTGTATCCTCTGTCTCTCTCTCTCTGTCCCTTCGTGTTTTGCATATCCTCTCTCTCTCCGTCTCTCTGTCCCTTTGTTTTGTGTATCCTATCTCTCTCTCTCTGTCCCTTTGTTTGTGTATCCTCTCTCTCCGTCTCTCTGTCCCTTTGTGTTTGGTGTATCCTCTCTCTCTCTCTCCGTCTCTCTGTCCCTTTGTGTTTTGTGTATCCTCTCTCTCCGTCTCTCTGTCCCTTTGTGTTTTGTGTATCCTCTCTCTCCGTCTCTCTGTCCCTTTGTGGTTTGTGTATCCTCTCTCTCTCTCTCTCTGTACCTTTGTGTTTTGTGTATCCTCTCTCTCTCTCTCTGTCCCTGTGTTTTGTGTATCCTCTCTCTCCGTATCTGTCTCTTTGTGTTTTGTGTATCCTCTCTCTCTCTCTCTGTCCCTTTGTGCTTTCTGTATCCTCTCTCTCTGTGTCCCTTTATGTTTTGTGTATCCTCTCTCTCTCTGTCGCTTTGTGTTTTGAGTATCCTCTCTCTCTCTGTCTCTCTGTCCCTTTGTGTTTTGTATATCCTCTCTGTCTGTCCCTTTGTGTTTTGTGTATCCTCTGTCCCTTTCTGTTTTGTGTATCCTCTCTCTCCGTCTCTGTTCGCTTTGTGTTTTGTGTATCCTCTCTCTCTCCTCTCTCTGTTCTTTGTGTTTTGTGTATCCTCTCTCTCCGTCTCTGTCCATTCGTGTTTTGCGTATCCTCTCTCTCCGTCTCTCTGTCCCTTTGTTTTGTATATCCTCTCTCTCTCTGTCTCTCTGTCCCTTTGTGTTTTGTATATCCTCTCTTTCTGTCCCTTTGTGTTTTGTGAATCCTCTCACTCCGTCTCTGTCCCTTTGTGTTTTGTATATCCTCTCTCTCGCCGTCTCTGTCCGTTCGTGTATTGTGTATCCTCTCTCTCCAGTCTCTCTGTCCCCTTTGTGTTTGTGTATCCTCTCTCTCCGTCTCTCTTTCCCATTGTGTTTTGTGTATCCTCTCTCCATCTCTCTGTCCCTTTGTGTTGTATACCCTCTCTCTCTCTGTCCCATTGTGTTTTTTATATCCTCTCTCTCTCTCTCTCTCTCTCTGTCCCTTTGTGTTTTGGGTATCCTCTCTCTCTCTGTCGCTTTGTGTTTTGAGTATCCTCTCTCTCTCTCCGTCTCTCTGTCCCTATGTTTTGTGTATACTCTCTCTCTCTCCCTTTGTGTTTTGTGTATCCTCTCTCTCTCTCTCTGTCCCTTTGTGTTTTGTGTATCCTCTCTGACCGTCTCTCTGTCCCTTTGTGTTTTGTATATCCTCTCTCTCTTTGTCCCTTTATGTTTTGTGTAATCCTCTCTCTCTCTTTCCCTTTGTATTTTGTGTATCCTCTCTCTCTCTCCGGCTCTCTGTCCCTTTGCGTTTGTGTATCCTCTCTCTCTCTTTCCCCTTTGTTTTTGTGTATCCTCTCTCTCTCTCTCTCTGTCCCTTTGCGTTTTGTGTATCCTCTCTCTCTCTTTCCCTTTGTGTTTTGTGTATCCTCTCTCCGTCTCTCTGTCCTTTGTTTTGTATATCCTCTCTCTCTCTCTCTGTCCCTTTGTGTTTGTGTATCCTCTCTCTCCGTCTCTGTCCCTTTGTGTTTTGTATATCCTCTCTCTCTGTCCCTTTGTGTTTTGTGTATCCTCTCTTCCGTCTCTGTCCCTTTGTGTTTTGTGTATCCTCTCTCTCTCTCTCTCTCTCTCTCTCTGTCCCTTTGCGTTTTGTGTATCCTCTCTCTCTCTTTCCCTTTGTGTTTTGTGTATCCACTCTCCGTCTCTCTGTCCCTTTGTTTTGTATATCCTCTCTCTGTCTCTCTGTCCCTTTGTGTTTTGTATATCCTCTCTTTCTGTCCCTTTGTGTTTTGTGTATCCTCTCTCTCTCTCTGTCCCTTTGTGTTTTGTGTATCCTCTCTCTCCGTCTCTCTGTCCCTTTGTGGTTTTGTGTATCCTCTCTCTCTCTTTCCCTTTGTGTTTTGTGTATCCTCTCTCCGTCTTTCTGTCCCTTTGTTTTGTATATCCTCTCTCTCTCTGTCCCTTTGTGTTTTGTATATCCTCTCTCTCCCTCTGTCCCTTTGTGTTTTGTGTATCCTCTCTCTCCGTCTCTGTCCCTTTGTGTTTTGTGTATCCTCTCTCTCCGTCTCTCCATCCCTTTGTGTTTTGTGTATCCTCTCTCTCGCCGTCTCTGTCCATTCGTGTTTTGTGTATCCTCTCTCTCTCTCTGTCCCTTTGTGTTTTGTATATCCAGTCTCTCCGTCTCTCTGCCCCTTGAGTTTTGTGTATCCTCTCTCTCCGTCTCTCTGTCCCTTTGTGTTTTGTGTATCCTCTCTCTCCGTCCTCTCTGTCCCTTTGTGGTTTGTGTATCCTCTCTCTCCGTCTCTCTGTCCCTTTGTGTTTTGTGTATCCTCTCCTCTCTCTCTGTCCCTTTGCGTTTTGTGTATCCTCTCTCTCTCTTTCCCTTTGTGTTTTGTCTATCCTCTCTCCGTCTCTCTGTCCCTTTGTTTTGTATATCCTCTCTCTCTCTCTCTCTGTCCCTTTGTGTTTTGTGTATCCTCTCTCTCCGTCTCTCTGTCCCTTTGTGTTTTGTATATCCTCTCTCTCTGTCCCTTTGTGTTTTGTGTATCCTCTCTCCGTCTCTGTCCCTTTGTGTTTTGTATATCCTCTCTCTCTGTCCCTGTGTTTTATGTATCATCTCTCTCTTTGTCCCTTTATCTTTATGTTTTGTGTATCCTCTCTCTCTCTTTCCCTTTGTATTTTGTGTATCCTCTCTCTCTCTCCGGCTCTCTGTCCCTTTGCGTTTGTGTATCCTCTCTCTCTCTTTCCCTTTGTGTTTTGTGTATCCTCTCTCTCTCTCTCTCTGTCCCTTTGCGTTTTGTGTATCCTCTCTCTCTCTTTCCCTTTGTGTTTTGTGTATCCTCTCTCCGTCTCTCTGTCCCTTTGTTTTGTATATCCTCTCTCTGTCTCTCTGTCCCTTTGTGTTTTGTATATCCTCTCTTTCTGTCCCTTTGTGTTTTGTGTATCCTCTCTCTCTCTCTGTCCCTTTGTGTGTTGTGTATCCTCTCTCTCCGTCTCTCTGTCCCTTTGTGTTTTGTATATCCTCTCTCTCTCTTTCCCTTTGTGTTTTGTGTATCCTCTCTCCGTCTTTCTGTCCCTTTGTTTTGTATATCCTCTCTCTCTCTGTCCCTTTGTGTTTTGTATATCCTCTCTCTCCCTCTGTCCCTTTGTGTTTTGTGTATCCTCTCTCTCCGTCTCTGTCCCTTTGTGTTTTGTGTATCCTCTCTATCCGTCTCTCCATCCCTTTGTGTTTTGTGTATCCTCTCTCTCGCCGTCTCTGTCCATTCGTGTTTTGTGTATCCTCTCTCTCTCTCTGTCCCTTTGTGTTTTGTGTATCCAGTCTCTCCGTCTCTCTGCCCCTTGAGTTTTGTGTATCCTCTCTCTCCGTCTCTCTGTCCCTTTGTGTTTTGTATATCCTCTCTTTCTGTCCCTTTGTGTTTTGTGTATCCTCTCTCTCTCTCTGTCCCTTTCTGTTTTGTGTATCCTCTCTCTCCGTCCCTTTGTGTTTTGTGTATCCTCTCTCTCCGTCTCTCTGTCCCTTTGTGTTTTGTGTATCCTCTCTCTCTTTCTCTGTCCCTTTGTGTTTGGTGTATCCTCTCTCTCTCTCTCTCTCTCTCTCCGTCTCTCTGTCCCTTTGTGTTTTGTGTATCCTCTCTCTCTCTCTCTGTCCCTTTGTTTTGTATATCCTCTCTCTCTCTGTCTCTCTGTCCCTTTGTGTTTTCTATATCCTCTCTTTCTGTCCCTTTGTGTTTTGTGTATCCTCTCTCTCCGTCTCTGTCCCTTTGTGTTTTGTATATCCTCTCTCTCGCCGTCTCTGTCCGTTCGTGTTTTGTGTATCCGCTCTCTCCGTCTCTCTGTCCCTTTGTGTTTTGTGTATCCTCTCTCTCCGTCTCTCTTTCCCATTGTGTTTTGTGTATCCTCTCTCCATCTCTCTGTCCCTTTGTGTTGTATACCCTCTCTCTCTCTGTCCCATTGTGTTTTTTATATCCTCTCTCACTCTCTCTCTCTCTCTGTCCCTTTGTGTTTTAGGTATCCTCTCTCTGTCTGTCGTTTTGTGTTTTGAGTATCCTCTCTCTCTCTCCGTCTCTCTGTCCCTATGTTTTGTGTATACTCTCTCTCTCTCCCTTTGTGTTTTGTGTATCCTCTCTCTCTCTCTCTGTCCCTTTGTGTTTTGTGTATCCTCTCTCTCCGTCTCTCTGTCCCTTTGTGTTTTGTATATCCTCTCTCTCTTTGTCCCTTTATGTTTTGTGTATCCTCTCTCTCTCTTTCCCTTTGTATTTTGTGTATCCTCTCTCTCTCTCCGGCTCTCTGTCCCTTTGCGTTTGTGTATCCTCTCTCTCTCTTTCCCTTTGTGTTTTGTGTATCCTCTCTCTCTCTCTCTCTGTCCCTTTGCGTTTTGTGTATCCTCTCTCTCTCTTTCCCTTTGTGTTTTGTGTATCCTCTCTCCGTCTCTCTGTCCCTTTGTTTTGTATATCCTCTCTCTCTCTCTCTGTCCCTTTGTGTTTTGTGTATCCTCTCTCTCCGTCTCTCTGTCCCTTTGTGTTTTGTATATCCTCTCTCTCTGTCCCTTTGTGTTTTGTGTATCCTCTCTCCGTCTCTGTCCCTTTGTGTTTTGTATATCCTCTCTCTCTGTCCCTTTGTGTTTTGTATATCCTCTCTCTCTGTCCCTTTGTGTTTTGTGTATCCTCTCTCCATCTCTGTCCCTTTGTGTTTTGTATATCCTCTCTCTCTGTCCCTTTGTGTTTTATGTATCATCTCTCTCTTTGTCCCTTTATGTTTTGTGTATCCTCTCTCTCTCTTTCCCTTTGTATTTTGTGTATCCTCTCTCTCTCTCCGGCTCTCTGTCCCTTTGCGTTTGTGTATCCTCTCTCTCTCTTTCCCTTTGTGTTTTGTGTATCCTCTCTCTCTCTCTCTCTCTGTCCCTTTGCGTTTTGTGTATCCTCTCTCTCTCTTTCCCTTTGTGTTTTGTGTATCCTCTCTCCGTCTCTCTGTCCCTTTGTTTTGTATATCCTCTCTCTGTCTCTCTGTCCCTTTGTGTTTTGTATATCCTCTCTTTCTGTCCCTTTGTGTTTTGTGTATCCTCTCTATCTCTCTGTCCCTTTGTGTTTTGTGTATCCTCTCTCTCCGTCTCTCTGTCCCTTTGTGTTTTGTGTGTCCTCTCTCTCTCTTTCCCTTTGTGTTTTGTGTATCCTCTCTCCGTCTTTCTGTCCCTTTGTTTTGTATATCCTCTCTCTCTCTGTCCCTTTGTGTTTTGTATATCCTCTCTCTCCCTCTGTCCCTTTGTGTTTTGTGTATCCTCTCTCTCCGTCTCTGTCCCTTTGTGTTTTGTGTATCCTCTCTCTCCGTCTCTCCATCCCTTTGTGTTTTGTGTATCCTCTCTCTCGCCGTCTCTGTCCATTCGTGTTTTGTGTATCCTCTCTCTCTCTCTGTCCCTTTGTGTTTTGTGTATCCAGTCTCTCCGTCTCTCTGCCCCTTGAGTTTTGTGTATCCTCTCTCTCCGTCTCTCTGTCCCTTTGTGTTTTGTGTATCCTCTCTCTCCGTCTCTCTGTCCCTTTGTGGTTTGTGTATCCTCTCTCTCCGTCTCTCTGTCCCTTTGTGTTTTGTGTATCCTCTCCCTCTCTGTCCCTTTGAGTTTTGAGTATCCTCTCTCTCTCTCTGTCCCTTTGTGTTTTGTGTATCCAGTCTCTCCGTCTCTCTGTCCCTTTGTGTTTTGTGTATCCTCTCTCTCCGTCTCTCTGTCCCTTTGTGGTTTGTGTATCGTCTCTCTCTCTCTCTCTGTACCTTTGTTTTGTGTATCCTCTCTCTCTCTCTCTCTCTGTCCCTCCGTGTTTTGCGTATCCTCTCTCTCTCCGTCTCTCTGTCCCTTTGTTTTGTGTATCCTATCTCTCTCTCTCTGTCCCTTTGTTTGTTTATCCTCTGTCTCCGTCTCTCTGTCCCTTTGTGTTTTGTGTATCCTCCCTCTCTGTCCCTTTGTGTTTTGTATATCCTCTCTCTCTCTCTGTCCCTTTGTGTTTTGTGTATCCTCTCTTTCTCTCTGTCCCTTTGTGTTTGGTGTATCCTCTCTCTCCGTCTCTCTATCCCTTTGTGTTTTGTATATCCTCTCTTTCTGTCCCTTTGTATTTTGTGTATCCTCTCTCTCTCTCTGTCCCTTTCTGTTTTGTGTATCCTCTCTCTCCGTCCCTTTGTGTTTTGTGTATCCTCTCTCTCCGTCTCTCTGCCCCTTTGTGTTTTGTGTATCCTCTCTCTCTTTCTCTGTCCCTTTGTGTTTGGTGTATCCTCTCTCTCTCTCTCTCTCTCTCTCCGTCTCTCTGTCCCTTTGTGTTTTGTGTATCCTCTCTCTCTCTCTCTGTCCCTTTGAGTTTTGTGTATCCTCTCTCTCCGTCTCTGTCCGTTCGTGTTTTGTGTATCCTCTCTCTCTCTCTCTCTGTCCCTTTGTGTTTGGTGTATCTTTTCTCTCTCTCTCTCTCTGTCCCTCTGTCCCTTTGTGTTTTGTGTATCCTCTCTCTCTGTCCCTTTGCGTTTTGTGTATGCTCTCTCTCTGTCTCTCTGTCCCTTTGTGTTTTGTGTATCCACTCTCTCCGTCTCTCTGTCCCTTTGTGCTTTGTATATTCTCTCTCTCTCTGTCCCTTTGAGTTTTGTGTATCCTCTCTCTCCGTCTCTGTCCCTTTGTGTTTTGTGTATCCTCTCTCTCCGTCTCTCCATCCCTTTGTGTTTTGTGTATCCCCTCTCTCGCCGTCTCTGTCCATTCGTGTTTTGTGTATCCTCTCTCTCTCTCTCTGTCCCTTTGTGTTTTGTGTATCCAGTGTCTCCGTCTCTCTGCCCCTTGTGTTTTGTGTATCCTCTCTCTCCGTCTCTCCATCCCTTTGTGTTTTGTGTATCCTCTCTCTCGCCGTCTCTGTCCATTCGTGTTTTGTGTATCCTCTCTCTCTCTCTGTCCCTTTGTGTTTTGTGTATCCAGTCTCTCTGTCTCTCTGCCCCTTGAGTTTTGTGTATCCTCTCTCTCCGTCTATCTGTCCCTTTGTGTTTTGTGTATCCTCTCTCTCCGTCTCTCTGTCCCTTTGTGGTTTGTGTATCGTCTCTCTCTCTCTCTCTGTACCTTTGTTTTGTGTATCCTCTCTCTCTCTCTCTCTGTGTCCCTTTGTGTTTTGTGTATCCTCTCTGTCTCTCTCTCTCTGTCCCTCCGTGTTTTGCGTATCCTCTCTCTCTCCGTCTCTCTGTCCCTTTGTTTTGTGTATCCTATCTCTCTCTCTCTGTCCCTTTGTTTGTTTATCCTCTCTCTCCGTCTCTCTGTCCCTTTGTGTTTTGTGTATCGTCTCTCTCTGTCCCTTTGTGTTTTGTATATCCTCTCTCTCTCTCTGTCCCTTTGTGTTTTGTGTATCCTCTCTTTCTCTCTGTCCCTTTGTGTTTGGTGTATCCTCTCTCTCTCTCTCTCTCCGTCTCTCTATCCCTTTGTGTTTTGTATATCCTCTCTTTCTGTCCCTTTGTGTTTTGTGTATCCTCTCTCTCTCTCTGTCCCTTTCTGTTTTGTGTATCCTCTCTCTCCGTCCCTTTGTGTTTTGTGTATCCTCTCTCTCCGTCTCTCTGTCCCTTTGTGTTTTGTGTATCCTCTCTCTCTTTCTCTGTCCCTTTGTGTTTTGAGTATCCTCTCTCTCTCTGTCTCTCTGTCCCTTTGTGTTTTGTATATCCTCTCTTTCTGTCCCTTTGTGTTTTGTGTATCCTCTCTCTCTCTCTGTCCCTTTCTGTTTTGTGTATCCTCTCTCTCCGTCTCTGTCGCTTTGTGTTTTGTGTATCCTCTCTCTCTCTCTCTCTGTTCTTTGTGTTTTGTGTATCCTCTCTCTCCGTCTCTGTCCGTTCGTGTTTTGCGTATCCTCTCTCTCCGTCTCTCTGTCCCTTTGTTTTGTATATCCTCTCTCTCTGTCTCTCTGTCCCTTTGTGTTTTGTATATCCTCTCTTTCTGTCCCTTTGTGTTTTGTGTATCCTCTCTCTCCGTCTCTGTCCCTTTGTGTTTTGTATATCCTCTCTCTCGCCGTCTCTGTCCGTTCGTGTTTTGTGTATCCTCTCTCTCCGTCTCTCTGTCCCTTTGTGTTTTGTGTATCCTCTCTCTCCGTCTCTCTTTCCCATTGTGTTTTGTGTATCCTCTCTCCATCTCTCTGTCCCTTTGTGTTGTATACCCTCTCTCTCTCTGTCCCATTGTGTTTTTTATATCCTCTCTCTCTCTCTCTCTCTCTGTCCCTTTGTGTTTTGGGTATCCTCTCTCTCTCTGTCGCTTTGTGTTTTGAGTATCCTCTCTCTCTCTCCGTCTCTCTGTCCCTATGTTTTGTGTATACTCTCTCTCTCTCCCTTTGTGTTTTGTGTATCCTCTCTCTCTCTCTCTGTCCCTTTGTGTTTTGTGTATCCTCTCTCTCCGTCTCTCTGTCCCTTTGTGTTTTGTATATCCTCTCTCTCTTTGTCCCTTTATGTTTTGTGTATCCTCTCTCTCTCTTTCCCTTTGTATTTTGTGTATCCTCTCTCTCTCTCCGGCTCTCTGTCCCTTTGCGTTTGTGTATCCTCTCTCTCTCTTTCCCTTTGTGTTTTGTGTATCCTCACTCTCTCTCCGGCTCTCTGTCCCTTTGCGTTTTGTGTATCCTCTCTCTCTCTTTCCCTTTGTGTTTTGTGTATCCTCTCTCCGTCTCTCTGTCCCTTTGTTTTGTATATCCTCTCTCTCTCTCTCTGTCCCTTTGTGTTTTGTGTATCCTCTCTCTCCGTCTCTCTGTCCCTTTGTGTTTTGTATATCCTCTCTCTCTGTCCCTTTGTGTTTTGTGTATCCTCTCTCCGTCTCTGTCCCTTTGTGTTTTGTATATCCTCTCTCTCTGTCCCTTTGTGTTTTGTGTATCCTCTCTCCATCTCTGTCCCTTTGTGTTTTGTATATCCTCTCTCTCTGTCCCTTTGTGTTTTATGTATCATCTCTCTCTTTGTCCCTTTATGTTTTGTGTATCCTCTCTCTCTCTTTCCCTTTGTATTTTGTGTATCCTCTCTCTCTCTCCGGCTCTCTGTCCCTTTGCGTTTGTGTATCCTCTCTCTCTCTTTCCCTTTGTGTTTTGTGTATCCTCTCTCTCTCTCTCTCTGTCCCTTTGCGTTTTGTGTATCCTCTCTCTCTCCTTCCCTTTGTGTTTTGTGTATCCTCTCTCCGTCTCTCTGTCCCTTTGTTTTGTATATCCTCTCTCTGTCTCTCTGTCCCTTTGTGTTTTGTATATCCTCTCTTTCTGTCCCTTTGTGTTTTGTGTATCCTCTCTCTCTCTCTGTCCCTTTGTGTTTTGTGTATCCTCTCTCTCCGTCCCTTTGTGTTTTGTGTATCCTCTCTCTCCGTCTCTCTGTCCCTTTGTGTTTTGTGTATCCTCTCTCTCTTTCTCTGTCCCTTTGTGTTTGGTGTATCCTCTCTCTCTCTCTCTCTCTCTGTCCCTTTGTGTTTTGTGTATCCTCTCTCTCTCTCTCTGTCCCTTTGTTTTGTATATCCTCTCTCTCTCTGTCTCTCTGTCCCTTTGTGTTTTCTATATCCTCTCTTTCTGTCCCTTTGTGTTTTGTGTATCCTCTCTCTCCGTCTCTGTCCCTTTGTGTTTTGTATATCCTCTCTCTCGCCGTCTCTGTCCGTTCGTGTTTTGTGTATCCTCTCTCTCCGTCTCTCTGTCCCTTTGTGTTTTGTGTATCCTCTCTCTCCGTCTCTCTTTCCCATTGTGTTTTGTGTATCCTCTCTCCATCTCTCTGTCCCTTTGTGTTGTATACCCTCTCTCTCTCTGTCCCATTGTGTTTTTTATATCCTCTCTCTCTCTCTCTCTCTCTCTGTCCCTTTGTGTTTTGGGTATCCTCTCTCTGTCTGTCGTTTTGTGTTTTGAGTATCCTCTCTCTCTCTCCGTCTCTCTGTCCCTATGTTTTGTGTATACTCTCTCTCTCTCCCTTTGTGTTTTGTGTATCCTCTCTCTCTCTCTCTGTCCCTTTGTGTTTTGTGTATCCTCTCTCTCCGTCTCTCTGTCCCTTTGTGTTTTGTATATCCTCTCTCTCTTTGTCCCTTTATGTTTTGTGTATCCTCTCTCTCTCTTTCCCTTTGTATTTTGTGTATCCTCTCTCTCTCTCCGGCTCTCTGTCCCTTTGCGTTTGTGTATCCTCTCTCTCTCTTTCCCTTTGTGTTTTGTGTATCCTCTCTCTCTCTCTCTCTGTCCCTTTGCGTTTTGTGTATCCTCTCTCTCTCTTTCCCTTTGTGTTTTGTGTATCCTCTCTCCGTCTCTCTGTCCCTTTGTTTTGTATATCCTCTCTCTGTCTCTCTGTCCCTTTGTGTTTTGTATATCCTCTCTTTCTGTCCCTTTGTGTTTTGTGTATCCTCTCTCTCTCTCTGTCCCTTTGTGTTTTGTGTATCCTCTCTCTCCGTCTCTCTGTCCCTTTGTGTTTTGTGTATCCTCTCTCTCTCTTTCCCTTTGTGTTTTGTGTATCCTCTCTCCGTCTTTCTGTCCCTTTGTTTTGTATATCCTCTCTCTCTCTGTCCCTTTGTGTTTTGTATATCCTCTCTCTCCCTCTGTCCCTTTGTGTTTTGTGTATCCTCTCTCTCCGTCTCTGTCCCTTTGTGTTTTGTGTATCCTCTCTCTCCGTCTCTCCATCCCTTTGTGTTTTGTGTATCCTCTCTCTCGCCGTCTCTGTCCATTCGTGTTTTGTGTATCCTCTCTCTCTCTCTGTCCCTTTGTGTTTTGTGTATCCAGTCTCTCCGTCTCTCTGCCCCTTGAGTTTTGTGTATCCTCTCTCTCCGTCTCTCTGTCCCTTTGTGTTTTGTGTATCCTCTCTCTCCGTCTCTCTGTCCCTTTGTGGTTTGTGTATCCTCTCTCTCCGTCTCTCTGTCCCTTTGTGTTTTGTGTATCCTCTCCCTCTCTGTCCCTTTGAGTTTTGAGTATCCTCTCTCTCTCTCTGTCCCTTTGTGTTTTGTGTATCCAGTCTCTCCGTCTCTCTGTCCCTTTGTGTTTTGTGTATCCTCTCTCTCCGTCTCTCTGTCCCTTTGTGGTTTGTGTATCGTCTCTCTCTCTCTCTCTGTACCTTTGTTTTGTGTATCCTCTCTCTCTCTCTCTCTCTGTCCCTCCGTGTTTTGCGTATCCTCTCTCTCTCCGTCTCTCTGTCCCTTTGTTTTGTGTATCCTATCTCTCTCTCTCTGTCCCTTTGTTTGTTTATCCTCTGTCTCCGTCTCTCTGTCCCTTTGTGTTTTGTGTATCCTCTCTCTCAGTCCCTTTGTGTTTTGTATATCCTCTCTCTCTCTCTGTCCCTTTGTGTTTGGTGTATCCTCTCTCTCTCTCTCTCTCCGTCTCTCTATCCCTTTGTGTTTTGTATATCCTCGCTTTCTGTCCCTTTGTATTTTGTGTATCCTCTCTCTCTCTCTGTCCCTTTCTGTTTTGTGTATCCTCTCTCTCCGTCCCTTTGTGTTTTGTGTATCCTCTCTCTCCGTCTCTCTGCCCCTTTGTGTTTTGTGTATCCTCTCTCTCTTTCTCTGTCCCTTTGTGTTTGGTGTATCCTCTCTCTCTCTCTCTCTCTCTCTCCGTCTCTCTGTCCCTTTGTGTTTTGTGTATCCTCTCTCTCTCTCTCTGTCCCTTTGAGTTTTGTGTATCCTCTCTCTCCGTCTCTGTCCGTTCGTGTTTTGTGTATCCTCTCTCTCTCTCTCTCTGTCCCTTTGTGTTTGGTGTATCTTTTCTCTCTCTCTCTCTCCGTCCCTCTGTCCCTTTGTGTTTTGTGTATCCTCTCTCTCTGTCCCTTTGCGTTTTGTGTATGCTCTCTCTCTGTCCCTTTGTGTTTTGTGTATCCACTCTCTCCGTCTCTCTGTCCCTTTGTGCTTTGTATATTCTCTCTCTCTCTGTCCCTTTGAGTTTTGTGTATCCTCTCTCTCCGTCTCTGTCCCTTTGTGTTTTGTGTATCCTCTCTCTCCGTCTCTCCATCCCTTTGTGTTTTGTGTATCCCCTCTCTCGCCGTCTCTGTCCATTCGTGTTTTGTGTATCCTCTCTCTCTCTCTCTGTCCCTTTGTGTTTTGTGTATCCAGTGTCTCCGTCTCTCTGCCCCTTGTGTTTTGTGTATCCTCTCTCTCCGTCTCTCTGTCCCTTTGTGTTTTGTGTATCCTCTCTCTCCGTCTCTCTGTCCCTTTGTGGTTTGTGTATCGTCTCTCTCTCTCTCTCTGTCCCTTTGTGTTTTGAGTATCCTCTCTCTCTCTCCGTCTCTCTGTCCCTTTGTTTTGTGTATACTCTCTCTCTCTCTCCCTTTGTGTTTTGTGTATCCTCTCTCTCTCTGTCCCTTTGTGTTTTGTGTATCCTCTCTCTCCGTCTCTCTGTCCCTTTGTGTTTTGTATATCCTCTCTCTCTCTCTGTCCCTTTGTGTTTTGTGTATCATCTCTCTCCGTCTCTCTGTCCCTTTGTGGTTTGTGTATCCTCTCTCTCTCTCTCTCTGTACCTTTGTGTTTTGTGTATCCTCTCTCTCTCTCTGTCCCTCCGTGTTTTGCGTATCCTCTCTCTCTCCGTCTCTCTGTCCCTTTGTTTTGTGTATCCTATCTCTCTCTCTCTGTCCCTTTGTTTATCCTCTCTCTCCGTCTCTCTGTCCCTTTGTGTTTTGTGTATCCTCTCTCTGTCCCTTTGTGTTTTGTATATCCTCTCTCTCTCTCTGTCCCTTTGTGTTTTGTGTATCCTCTCTCCATCTCTCTGTCCCTTTGAGTTGTATACCCTCTCTCTCTGTCCCATTGTGTTTTGTATATCCTCTCTCTCTCTCTGTCTCTGTCCCTTTGTGTTTTGTGTATCCAGTCTCTCCGTCTCTCTGCCCCTTGAGTTTTGTGTATCCTCTCTCTCCGTCTCTCTGTCCCTTTGTGTTTTGTGTATCCTCTCTCTCCGTCTCTCTGTCCCTTTGTGGTTTGTGTATCGTCTCTCTATCTCTCTCTGTACCTTTGTTTTGTGTATCCTCTCTCTCTCGCTCCGTCTCTCTGTCCCTTTGTGTTTTGTGTATCCTCACTCTCTCCATCTCTGTTTTGTGTATCCTATCTCTCTCTCTCTCTCTGTCCCTTTGTGTTTTGTGTATCCTCTCTCTCTCTGTCCCTTTGTGTTTTGTCTATCCTCTCTCTCTCCATCTCTGTTTTGTGTATCCTCTCTCTCCGTCTCTCTGTCCCGTTGTGTTTTGTGTATCCTCTCTGTCTCCGTCTCTGTGTTTTGTGTATCCTCTCTCTGTCCCTTTGTATTTTGTGTATCCTCTCTCTCTCTACGTCTCTCTGTCCCTTTGTATTCTGTGTATCCTCTCTCTCTCTGTCCCTTTGTGTTTTGTGTATCCTCTCTCTCTCTGTCCCTTTGTGTTTTGTGTATCCTCTCTTTCTGTCCCTTTGTGTTTTGTGTATCCTCTCTCTCTCTCTGTCCCTTTCTGTTTTGTGTATCCTCTCTCTCCGTCCCTTTGTGTTTTGTGTATCCTCTCTCTCCGTCTCTCTGTCCCTTTGTGTTTTGTGTATCCTCTCTCTCTCTCTCTGTCCCTTTGTGTTTGGTGTATCCTCTCTCTCTCTCTCTCTCTCTCTCTCTCTCCGTCTCTCTGTCCCTTTGTGTTTTGTGTATCCTCTCTCTCTGTCCCTTTGTGTTTTGTGTATGCTCTCTCTCTGTTGCTCTGTCCCTTTGTGTTTTGTGTAGCCACTCTCTCCGTCTCTCTGTCCCTTTGTGCTTTGTATATTCTCTCTCTCTCTGTCCCTTTGAGTTTTGTGTATCCTCTCTCTCCGTCTCTGTCCCTTTGTGTTTTGTGTATCCTCTCTCTCCGTCTCTCCATCCCTTTGTGTTTTGTGTATCCTCTCTCTCGCCGTCTCTGTCCATTCGTGTTTTGTGTATCCTCTCTCTCTCTCTGTCCCTTTGTGTTTTGTGTATCCAGTCTCTCTGTCTCTCTGCCCCTTGAGTTTTGTGTATCCTCTCTCTCCGTCTCTCTGTCCCTTTGTGTTTTGTGTATCCTCTCTCTCCGTCTCTCTGTCCCTTTGTGGTTTGTGTATCGTCTCTCTCTCTCTCTCTGTACCTTTGTTTTGTGTATCCTCTCTCTCTCTCTCTCTCTCTGTCCCTCCGTGTTTTGCGTATCCTCTCTCTCTCCGTCTCTCTGTCCCTTTGTTTTGTGTATCCTATCTCTCTCTCTCTGTCCCTTTGTTTGTTTATCCTCTCTCTCCGTCTCTCTGTCCCTTTGTGTTTTGTGTATCGTCTCTCTCTGTCCCTTTGTGTTTTGTATATCCTCTCTCTCTCTCTGTCCCTTTGTGTTTTGTGTATCCTCTCTCTCGCTCTGTCCCTTTGTGTTTGGTGTATCCTCTCTCTCTCTCTCTCTCCGTCTCTCTATCCCTTTGTGTTTTGTATATCCTCTCTTTCTGTCCCTTTGTGTTTTGTGTATCCTCTCTCTCTCTCTGTCCCTTTCTGTTTTGTGTATCCTCTCTCTCCGTCCCTTTGTGTTTTGTGTATCCTCTCTCTCCGTCTCTCTGTCCCTTTGTGTTTTGTGTATCCTCTCTCTCTTTCTCTGTCCCTTTGTGTTTGGTGTATCCTCTCTCTCTCTCTCTCTCTCTCCGTCTCTCTGTCCCTTTGTGTTTTGTGTATCCTCTCTCTCTCTCTCTGTCCCTTTGAGTTTTGTGTATCCTCTCTCTCCGTCTCTGTCCGTTCGTGTTTTGTGTATCCTCTCTCTCTCTCTCTCTGTCCCTTTGTGTTTGGTGTATCTTTTCTCTCTCTCTCTCTCCGTCTCTCTGTCCCTTTGTGTTTTGTGTATCCTCTCTCTCTGTCCCTTTGCGTTTTGTGTATGCTCTCTCTCTGTCTCTCTGTCCCTTTGTGTTTTGTGTATCCACTCTCTCCGTCTCTCTGTCCCTTTGTGCTTTGTATATTCTCTCTCTCTCTGTCCCTGTGAGTTTTGTGTATCCTCTCTCTCTCTTTCCCTTTGTGTTTTGTGTATCCTCTCTCCGTCTCTCTGTCCCTTTGTTTTGTATATCCTCTCTCTGTCTCTCTGTCCCTTTGTGTTTTGTATATCATCTCTTTCTGTCCCTTTGTGTTTTGTGTATCCTCTCTCTCTCTCAGTCCCTTTGTGTTTTGTGTATCCTCTCTCTCCGTCTCTCTGTCCCTTTGTGTTTTGTGTATACTCTCTCTCTCTTTCCCTTTGTGTTTTGTGTATCCTCTCTCCGTCTTTCTGTCCCTTTGTTTTGTATATCCTCTCTCTCTCTGTCCCTTTGTGTTTTGTATATCCTCTCTCTCCCTCTGTCCCTTTGTGTTTTGTGTATCCTCTCTCTCCGTCTCTGTCCCTTTGTGTTTTGTGTATCCTCTCTCTCCGTCTCTCCATCCCTTTGTGTTTTGTGTATCCTCTCTCTCGCCGTCTCTGTCCATTCGTGTTTTGTGTATCCTCTCTCTCTCTCTGTCCCTTTGTGTTTTGTGTATCCAGTCTCTCAGTCTCTCTGCCCCTTGAGTTTTGTGTATCCTCTCTCTCCGTCTCTCTGTCCCTTTGTGTTTTGTGTATCCTCTCTCTCCGTCTCTCTGTCCCTTTGTGGTTTGTGTATCCTCTCTCTCCGTCTCTCTGTCCCTTTGTGTTTTGTGTATCCTCTCCCTCTCTGTCCCTTTGAGTTTTGAGTATCCTCTCTCTCTCTCTGTCCCTTTGTGTTTTGTGTATCCAGTCTCTCCGTCTCTCTGTCCCTTTGTGTTTTGTGTATCGTCTCTCTCTCTCTCTCTGTACCTTTGTTTTGTGTATCCTCTCTCTCTCTCTCTCTCTGTCCCTCCGTGTTTTGCGTATCCCTCTCTCTCTCCGTCTCTCTGTCCCTTTGTGGTTTGTGTATCGTCTCTCTCTCTCTCTCTGTACCTTTGTTTTGTGTATCCTCTCTCTCTCTCTCTCTCTGTCCCTCCGTGTTTTGCGTATCCTCTCTCACTCCGTCTCTCTGTCCCTTTGTGGTTTGTGTATCGTCTCTCTCTCTCTCTCTGTACCTTTGTTTTGTGTATCCTCTCTCTCTCTCTCTCTCTGTCCCTCCGTGTTTTGCGTATCCTCTCTCTCTCCGTCTCTCTGTCCCTTTGTTTTGTGTATCCTATCTCTCTCTCTCTGTCCCTTTGTTTGTTTATCCTCTGTCTCCGTCTCTCTGTCCCTTTGTGTTTTGTGTATCCTCTCTCTCTGTCCCTTTGTGTTTTGTGTATCCTCTCTTTCTCTCTGTCCCTTTGTGTTTGGTGTATCCTCTCTCTCTCTCTCTCTCCGTCCCTTTGTGTTTTGTGTATCCTCTCTCTCCGTCTCTCTGCCCCTTTGTGTTTTGTGTATCCTCTCTCTCTTTCTCTGTCCCTTTGTGTTTGGTGTATCCTCTCTCTCTCTCTCTCTCTCTCTCCGTCTCTCTGTCCCTTTGTGTTTTGTGTATCCTCTCTCTCTCTCTCTGTCCCTTTGAGTTTTGTGTATCCTCTCTCTCCGTCTCTGTCCGTTCGTGTTTTGTGTATCCTCTCTCTCTCTCTCTCTGTCCCTTTGTGTTTGGTGTATCTTTTCTCTCTCTCTCTCTCCGTCCCTCTGTCCCTTTGTGTTTTGTGTATCCTCTCTCTCTGTCCCTTTGCGTTTTGTGTATGCTCTCTCTCTGTCTCTCTGTCCCTTTGTGTTTTGTGTATCCACTCTCTCCGTCTCTCTGTCCCTTTGTGCTTTGTATATTCTCTCTCTCTCTGTCCCTTTGAGTTTTGTGTATCCTCTCTCTCCGTCTCTGTCCCTTTGTGTTTTGTGTATCCTCTCTCTCCGTCTCTCCATCCCTTTGTGTTTTGTGTATCCCCTCTCTCGCCGTCTCTGTCCATTCGTGTTTTGTGTATCCTCTCTCTCTCTCTCTGTCCCTTTGTGTTTTGTGTATCCAGTGTCTCCGTCTCTCTGCCCCTTGTGTTTTGTGTATCCTCTCTCTCCGTCTCTCTGTCCCTTTGTGTTTTGTGTATCCTCTCTCTCCGTCTCTCTGTCCCTTTGTGGTTTGTGTATCGTCTCTCTCTCTCTCTCTGTCCCTTTGTGTTTTGAGTATCCTCTCTCTCTCTCCGTCTCTCTGTCCCTTTGTTTTGTGTATACTCTCTCTCTCTCTCCCTTTGTGTTTTGTGTATCCTCTCTCTCTCTGTCCCTTTGTGTTTTGTGTATCCTCTCTCTCCGTCTCTCTGTCCCTTTGTGTTTTGTATATCCTCTCTCTCTGTCCCTTTGTGTTTTGTGTATCATCTCTCTCCGTCTCTCTGTCCCTTTGTGGTTTGTGTATCCTCTCTCTCTCTCTCTCTGTCCCTCCGTGTTTTGCGTATCCTCTCTCTCTCCGTCTCTCTGTCCCTTTGTTTTGTGTATCCTATCTCTCTCTCTCTGTCCCTTTGTTTATCCTCTCTCTCCGTCTCTCTGTCCCTTTGTGTTTTGTGTATCCTCTCTCTGTCCCTTTGTGTTTTGTATATCCTCTCTCTCTCTCTGTCCCTTTGTGTTTTGTGTATCCTCTCTCCATCTCTCTGTCCCTTTGAGTTGTATACCCTCTCTCTCTGTCCCATTGTGTTTTGTATATCCTCTCTCTCTCTCTGTCTCTGTCCCTTTGTGTTTTGTGTATCCAGTCTCTCCGTCTCTCTGCCCCTTGAGTTTTGTGTATCCTCTCTCTCCGTCTCTCTGTCCCTTTGTGTTTTGTGTATCCTCTCTCTCCGTCTCTCTGTCCCTTTGTGGTTTGTGTATCGTCTCTCTCTCTCTCTCTGTACCTTTGTTTTGTGTATCCTCTCTCTCTCGCTCCGTCTCTCTGTCCCTTTGTGTTTTGTGTATCCTCACTCTCTCCATCTCTGTTTTGTGTATCCTATCTCTCTCTCTATCGCTTTGTGTTTTGTGTATCCTCTCTCTCCGTCTCTCTGTCCCGTTGTGTTTTGTGTATCCTCTCTGTCTCCGTCTCTGTGTTTTGTGTATCCTCTCTCTGTCCCTTTGTATTTTGTGTATCCTCTCTCTCTCTACGTCTCTCTGTCCCTTTGTGTTTTGTGTATCCTCTTTCTCTCTGTCCCTTTGTGTTTTGTGTATCCTCTCTCTCTCTGTCCCTTTGTGTTTGGTGTATCCTCTCTCTCTCTCTGTCCCTTTCTGTTTTGTGTATCCTCTCTCTCCGTCCCTTTGTGTTTTGTGTATCCTCTCTCTCCGTCTCTCTGTCCCTTTGTGTTTTGTGTATCCTCTCTCTCTCTCTCTGTCCCTTTGTGTTTGGTGTATCCTCTCTCTCTCTCTCTCTCTCTCTCTCTCTCTCCGTCTCTCTGTCCCTTTGTGTTTTGTGTATCCTCTCTCTCTGTCCCTTTGTGTTTTGTGTATGCTCTCTCTCTGTTGCTCTGTCCCTTTGTGTTTTGTGTAGCCACTCTCTCTCTCTCTCTGTCCCTTTGAGTTTTGTGTATCCTCTCTCTCCGTCTCTGTCCCTTTGTGTTTTGTGTATCCTCTCTCTCCGTCTCTCCATCCCTTTGTGTTTTGTGTATCCTCTCTCTCGCCGTCTCTGTCCATTCGCGTTTTGTGTATCCTCTCTCTCTCTCTGTCCCTTTGTGTTTTGTGTATCCAGTCTCTCTGTCTCTCTGCCCCTTGAGTTTTGTGTATCCTCTCTCTCCGTCTCTCTGTCCCTTTGTGTTTTGTGTATCCTCTCTCTCCGTCTCTCTGTCCCTTTGTGGTTTGTGTATCGTCTCTCTCTTTCTCTCTGTACCTTTGTTTTGTGTATCCTCTCTCTCTCTCTCTCTCTCTGTCCCTCCGTGTTTTGCGTATCCTCTCTCTCTCCGTCTCTCTGTCCCTTTGTTTTGTGTATCCTATCTCTCTCTCTCTGTCCCTTTGTTTGTTTATCCTCTCTCTCCGTCTCTCTGTCCCTTTGTGTTTTGTGTATCGTCACTCTCTGTCCCTTTGTGTTTTGTATATCCTCTCTCTCTCTCTGTCCCTTTGTGTTTTGTGTATCCTCTCTTTCTCTCTGTCCCTTTGTGTTTGGTGTATCCTCTCTCTCTCTCTCTCTCCGTCTCTCTATCCCTTTGTGTTTTGTATATCCTCTCTTTCTGTCCCTTTGTGTTTTGTGTATCCTCTCTCTCTCTCTGTCCCTTTCTGTTTTGTGTATCCTCTCTCTCCGTCCCTTTGTGTTTTGTGTATCCTCTCTCTCCGTCTCTCTGTCCCTTTGTGTTTTGTGTATCCTCTCTCTCTTTCTCTGTCCCTTTGTGTTTGGTGTATCCTCTCTCTCTCTCTCTCTCTCTCCGTCTCTCTGTCCCTTTGTGTTTTGTGTATCCTCTCTCTCTCTCTCTGTCCCTTTGAGTTTTGTGTATCCTCTCTCTCCGTCTCTGTCCGTTCGTGTTTTGTGTATCCTCTCTCTCTCTCTCTCTGTCCCTTTGTGTTTGGTGTATCTTTTCTCTCTCTCTCTCTCCGTCTCTCTGTCCCTTTGTGTTTTGTGTATCCTCTCTCTCTGTCCCTTTGCGTTTTGTGTATGCTCTCTCTCTGTCTCTCTGTCCCTTTGTGTTTTGTGTATCCACTCTCTCCGTCTCTCTGTCCCTTTGTGCTTTGTATATTCTCTCTCTCTCTGTCCCTGTGAGTTTTGTGTATCCTCTCTCTCCGTCTCTGTCCCTTTGTGTTTTGTGTATCCTCTCTCTCCGTCTCTCCATCCCTTTGTGTTTTGTGTATCCTCTCTCTCGCCGTCTCTGTCCATTCGTGTTTTGTGTATCCTCTCTCTCCGTCTCTCTGTCCCTTTGAGGTTTGTGTATCGTCTCTCTCTCTCTCTCTGTCCCTCCGTGTTTTGCGTATCCTCTCTCTCTCCGTCTCTCTGTCCCTTTGTTTTGTGTATCCTATCTCTCTCTCTCTGTCCCTTTGTTTGTTTATCCTCTCTCTGTGTCTCTCTGTCCCTTTGTGTTTTGTGTATCGTCACTCTCTGTCCCTTTGTGTTTTGTATATCCTCTCTCTCTCTCTGTCCCTTTGTGTTTTGTGTATCCTCTCTTTCTCTCTGTCCCTTTGTGTTTGGTGTATCCTCTCTCTCTCTCTCTCTCCGTCTCTCTATCCCTTTGTGTTTTGTATATCCTCTCTTTCTGTCCCTTTGTGTTTTGTGTATCCTCTCTCTCTCTCTGTCCCTTTCTGTTTTGTGTATCCTCTCTCTCCGTCCCTTTGTGTTTTGTGTATCCTCTCTCTCCGTCTCTCTGTCCCTTTGTGTTTTGTGTATCCTCTCTCTCTTTCTCTGTCCCTTTGTGTTTGGTGTATCCTCTCTCTCTCTCTCTCTCTCTCCGTCTCTCTGTCCCTTTGTGTTTTGTGTATCCTCTCTCTCTCTCTCTGTCCCTTTGAGTTTTGTGTATCCTCTCTCTCCGTCTCTGTCCGTTCGTGTTTTGTGTATCCTCTCTCTCTCTCTCTCTGTCCCTTTGTGTTTGGTGTATCTTTTCTCTCTCTCTCTCTCCGTCTCTCTGTCCCTTTGTGTTTTGTGTATCCTCTCTCTCTGTCCCTTTGCGTTTTGTGTATGCTCTCTCTCTGTCTCTCTGTCCCTTTGTGTTTTGTGTATCCACTCTCTCCGTCTCTCTGTCCCTTTGTGCTTTGTATATTCTCTCTCTCTCTGTCCCTGTGAGTTTTGTGTATCCTCTCTCTCCGTCTCTGTCCCTTTGTGTTTTGTGTATCCTCTCTCTCCGTCTCTCCATCCCTTTGTGTTTTGTGTATCCTCTCTCTCGCCGTCTCTGTCCATTCGTGTTTTGTGTATCCTCTCTCTCCGTCTCTCTGTCCCTTTGAGGTTTGTGTATCGTCTCTCTCTCTCTCTCTGTCCCTCCGTGTTTTGCGTATCCTCTCTCTCTCCGTCTCTCTGTCCCTTTGTTTTGTGTATCCTATCTCTCTCTCTCTGTCCCTTTGTTTGTTTATCCTCTCTCTGTGTCTCTCTGTCCCTTTGTGTTTTGTGTATCGTCTCTCTCTGTCCCTTTGTGTTTTGTATATCCTCTCTCTCTCTGTCCCTTTGTGTTTTGTGTATCCTCTCTCCATCTCTCTGTCCCATTGTGTTTTGTATATCCTCTCTCTCTCTCTCTGTCCCTTTGTGTTTTGTGTATCCTCTCTCTCTCTGTCGCTTTGTGTTTTGTGTATCCTCTCTCTCCGTCTCTCTGTCCCTTTGTGTTTTGTGTATCCTCTCTCTCTTTCTCTGTCCCTTTGTGTTTGGTGTATCCTCTCTCTCTCTCTCTCTCTCTCCGTCTCTCTGTCCCTTTGTGTTTTGTGTATCCTCTCTCTCTCTCTCTGTCCCTTTGAGTTTTGTGTATCCTCTCTCTCCGTCTCTGTCCGTTCGTGTTTTGTGTATCCTCTCTCTCTCTCTCTCTGTCCCTTTGTGTTTGGTGTATCTTTTCTCTCTCTCTCTCTCCGTCTCTCTGTCCCTTTGTGTTTTGTGTATCCTCTCTCTCTGTCCCTTTGCGTTTTGTGTATGCTCTCTCTCTGTCTCTCTGTCCCTTTGTGTTTTGTGTATCCACTCTCTCCGTCTCTCTGTCCCTTTGTGCTTTGTATATTCTCTCTCTCTCTGTCCCTGTGAGTTTTGTGTATCCTCTCTCTCCGTCTCTGTCCCTTTGTGTTTTGTGTATCCTCTCTCTCCGTCTCTCCATCCCTTTGTGTTTTGTGTATCCTCTCTCTCGCCGTCTCTGTCCATTCGTGTTTTGTGTATCCTCTCTCTCCGTCTCTCTGTCCCTTTGAGGTTTGTGTATCGTCTCTCTCTCTCTCTCTGTCCCTCCGTGTTTTGCGTATCCTCTCTCTCTCCGTCTCTCTGTCCCTTTGTTTTGTGTATCCTATCTCTCTCTCTCTGTCCCTTTGTGTTTTGTATATCCTCTCTCTCTCTGTCCCTTTGTGTTTTGTGTATCCTCTCTCCATCTCTCTGTCCCATTGTGTTTTGTATATCCTCTCTCTCTCTCTCTGTCCCTTTGTGTTTTGTGTATCCTCTCTCTCTCTGTCGCTTTGTGTTTTGAGTATCCTCTCTCTCTCTCCGTCTCTCTGTCCCTTTGTTTTGTGTATACTCTCTCTCTCTCTCCCTTTGTGTTTTGTGTATCCTCTCTCTCTCTGTCCCTTTGTGTTTTGTATATCCTCTCTCTCTGTCCCTTTGTGTTTTGTGTATCATCTCTCTCCGTCTCTCTGTCCCTTTGTGGTTTGTGTATCCTCTCTCTCTCTCTCTCTGTACCTTTGTGTTTTGTGTATCCTCTCTCTCTCTCTCTCTCTGTCCCTCCGTGTTTTGCGTATCCTCTCTCTCTCCGTCTCTCTGTCCCTTTGTTTTGTGTATCCTATCTCTCTCTCTCTGTCCCTTTGTTTATCCTCTCTCTCCGTCTCTCTGTCCCTTTGTGTTTTGTGTATCCTCTCTCTCTGTCCCTTTGTGTTTTGTATATCCTCTCTCTCTCTCTGTCCCTTTGTGTTTTGTGTATCTTCTCTCCATCTCTCTGTCCCTTTATGTTGTATACCCTCTCTCTCTGTCCCATTGTGTTTTGTATATCCTCTCTCTCTCTCTCTCTCTCTGTCCCTTTGTGTTTTGTGTATCCAGTCTCTCCGTCTCTCTGCCCCTTGAGTTTTGTGTATCCTCTCTCTCCGTCTCTCTGTCCCTTTGTGTTTTGTGTATCCTCTCTCTCCGTCTCTCTGTCCCTTTGTGGTTTGTGTATCGTCTCTCTCTCTCTCTCTGTACCTTTGTTTTGTGTATCCTCTCTCTCTCTCTCTCTGTCCCTCAGTGTTTTGCGTATCCTCTCTCTCTCCGTCTCTCTGTCCCTTTGTTTTGTGTATCCTATCTCTCTCTCTCTGTCCCTTTGTTTGTTTATCCTCTCTCTCCGTCTCTCTGTCCCTTTGTGTTTTGTGTATCGTCTCTCTCTGTCCCTTTGTGTTTTGTATATCCTCTCTCTCTCTCTGTCCCTTTGTGTTTTGTGTATCCTCTCTTTCTCTCTGTCCCTTTGAGTTTGGTGTATCCTCTCTCTCTCTCTCTCTCCGTCTCTCTATCCCTTTGTGTTTTGTATATCCTCTCTTTCTGTCCCTTTGTGTTTTGTGTATCCTCTCTCTCTCTCTGTCCCTTTCTGTTTTGTGTATCCTCTCTCTCCGTCCCTTTGTGTTTTGTGTATCCTCTCTCTCAGTCTCTCTGTCCCTTTGTGTTTTGTGTATCCTCTCTCTCTCTCTCTGTCCCTTTGTGTTTGGTGTATCCTCTCTCTCTCTCTCTCTCTCCCTCTCTGTCCCTTTGTGTTTTGTGTATCCTCTCTCTCTCTCTGTCCCTTTGAGTTTTGTGTATCCTCTCTCTCCGTCTCTGTCCGTTCGTGTTTTGTGTATCCTCTCTCTCTCTCTGTCCCTTTGTGTTTGGTGTATCTTCTCTCTCTCTCTCTCTCCGTCTCTCTGTCCCTTTGTGTTTTGTGTATCCTCTCTCTCTCTCTCTGTCCCTTTGAGTTTTGTGTATCCTCTCTCTCCGTCTCTGTCCGTTCGTGTTTTGTGTATCCTCTCTCTCTCTCTGTCCCTTTGTGTTTGGTGTATCTTCTCTCTCTCTCTCTCTCTGTCTCTGACCCTTTGTGTTTTGTGTATCCACTCTCTCCGTCTCTCTGTCCCTTTGTGCTTTGTATATTCTCTCTCTCTCTGTCCCTTTGTGTTTGGTGTATCTTCTCTCTCTCTCTCTCTCTCTGTCTCTGTCCCTTTGAGTTTTGTGTATCCTCTCTCTCCGTCTCTGTCCCTTTGTGTTTTGTGTATCCTCTCTCTCCGTCTCTCCATCCGTTTGTGTTTTGTGTATCCTCTCTCTCGCCGTCTCTGTCCATTCGTGTTTTGTGTATCCTCTCTCTCTCTCTGTCCCTTTGTGTTTTGTGTATCCAGTCTCTCCGTCTCTCTGTCCCTTTGTGTTTTGTGTATCCTCTCTCTCCGTCTCTCTGTCCCTTTGTGGTTTGTGTATCGTCTCTCTCTCTCTCTCTGTACCTTTGTGTTTTGTGTATCCTCTCTCTCTCTGTCCCTCCGTGTTTTGCGTATCCTCTCTCTCTCCGTCTCTCTGTCCCTTTGTTTTGTGTATCCTATCTCTCTCTCTCTGTCCCTTTGTTTGTTTATCCTCTCTCTCCGTCTCTCTGTCCCTTTGTGTTTTGTGTATCGTCTCTCTCTGTCCCTTTGTGTTTTGTACATCCTCTCTCTCTCTGTCCCTTTGTGTTTTGTGTATCCTCTCTCCATCTCTCTGTCCCTTTGTGTTTTGTGTATCCTCTCTCTCTCTGTCGCTTTGTGTTTTGAGTATCCTCTCTCTCTCTCCGTCTCTCTGTCCCTTTGTTTTGTGTATACTCTCTCTCTCTCTCCCTTTGTGTTTTGTGTATCCTCTCTCTCTCTGTCCCTTTGTGTTTTGTGTATCCTCTCTCTCCGTCTCTCTGTCCCTTTGTGTTTTGTATATCCTCTCTCTCTGTCCCTTTGTGTTTTGTGTATCCTCTCTCCGTCTCTCTGTCCCTTTGTGTTTTGTATATCCTCTCTCTCTGTCCCTTTGTGTTTTATGTATCCTCTCTCTCTTTGTCCCTTTATGTTTTGTGTATCCTCTCTCTCTCTTTCCCTTTGTATTTTGTGTATCCTCTCTCTCTCTGTGTCCCTTTGTGTTTTGTGTATCCTCTCTCTCTCTCTCTCTGTCCCTTTCTGTTTTGTGTATCCTCTCTCTCTCTGTCCCTTTGTGTTTGGTGTATCCTCTCTCTCTCTCCGTCTCTCTGTCCCTTTGTGTTTTGTATATCCTCTCTTTCTGTCCCTTTGTGTTTTGTGTATCCTCTCTCTCTCTCTCTCTGTGTCCCTTTGTATTTTGTGTATCCTCTCTCTCCGTCTCTGTCCGTTCGTGTTTTGTGTATCCTCTCTCTCTCTCTGTCCCTTTGTGTTTGGTGTATCTTCTCTCTCTCTCTCTCTCCGTCTCTCTGTCCCTTTGTGTTTTGTGTATCCTCTCTCTCTGTCCCTTTGTGTTTTGTGTATGCTCTCTCTCTGTCTCTCTGTTGCTTTGTGTTTTGTGTATCCACTCTCTCCGTCTCTCTGTCCCTTTGTGCTTTGTATATTCTCTCACTCTCTGTCCCTTTCAGTTTTGTGTATCCTCTCTCTCCGTCTCTGTCCCTTTGTGTTTTGTGTATCCTCTCTCTCCGTCTCTGTCCCTTTGTGTTTTGTGTATCCTCTCTCTCCGTCTCTCCATCCCTTTGTGTTTTGTGTATCCTCTCTCTCGCCGTCTCTGTCCATTCGTGTTTTGTGTATCCTCTCTCTCTCTCTGTCCCTTTGTGTTTTGTGTATCCAGTCTCTCCGTCTCTCTGCCCCTTGTGTTTTGTGTATCCTCTCTCTCCGTCTCTCTGTACCTTTGTGTTTTGTGTATCCTCTCTCTCTCTCTCTCTCTGTCCCTCCGTGTTTTGCGTATCCTCTCTCTCTCCGTCTCTCTGTCCCTTTGTTTTGTGTATCCTATCTCTCTCTCTCTGTCCCTTTGTTTGTTTATCCTCTCTCTCCGTCTCTCTGTCCCTTTGTGTTTTGTGTATCGTCTCTCTCTGTCCCTTTGTGTTTTGTATATCCTCTCTCTCGGTCCCTTTGTGTTTTGTGTATCCTCTCTCCATCTCTCTGTCCCTTTGTGTTGTATACCCTCTCTCTCTGTCCCATTGTGTTTTGAGTATCCTCTCTCTCTCTCCGTCTCTCTGTCCCTTTGTTTTGTGTATACTCTCTCTCTCTCTCCCTTTGTGTTTTGTGTATCCTCTCTCTCTCTCTCTGTCCCTTTGTGTTTTGTGTATCCTCTCTCTCCGTCTCTCTGTCCCTTTGTGTTTTGTATATCCTCTCTCTCTGTCCCTTTGTGTTTTGTGTATCCTCTCTCCGTCTCTCTGTCCCTTTGTGTTTTGTATATCCTCTCTCTCTGTCCCTTTGTGTTTTATGTATCCTCTCTCTCTTTGTCCCTTTATGTTTTGTGTATCCTCTCTCTCTCTGTGTCCCTTTGTGTTTTGTGTATCCTCTCTCTCTCTCTCTCTCTGTCACTTTGTGTTTTGTGTATCCTCTCTCTCCGTCTCTCTGTCCCTTTGTGGTTTGTGTATCCTCTCTCTCTCTCCCTTTCTGTACCTTCGTGTTTTGTGTCTCCTCTCTCTCTCCGTCTCTCTGTCCCTTTGTTTTGTGTATCCTATCTCTCTCTCTCTGTCCCTTTGTTTGTGTATCCTCTCTCTCCGTCTCTCTGTCCCTTTGTGTTTGGTGTATCCTCTCTCTCTCGCTCCGTCTCTCTGTCCCTTTGTGTTTTGTGTATTCTCTCTCTCTATGTCCCTTTGTGTTTTGTCTATCCTCACTCTCTCCATCTCTGTTTTGTGTATCCTATCTCCCTCCCTCTCTCTGTCCCTTTGTGTTTTGTGTATCCTCTCTCTCTCTGTCCCTTTGTGTTTTGTCTATCCTCTCTCTCTCCATCTCTGTTTTGTGTATCCTATCTCTCTCTATCGCTTTGTGTTTTGCGTATCCTCTCTCTCTCCGTCTCTCTGTCCCTTTGTGTTTTGTGTATCCTCTCTCTCTCCGTCTCTGTGTTTTGTGTATCCTCTCTCTGTCCCTTTGTATTTTGTGTATCCTCTCTCTCTCTCCGTCTCTCTGTCCCTTTGTGTTTTGTGTATCCTCTCTCTCTCCGTCTCTGTGTTTTGTGTATCCTCTCTCTGTCCCTTTGTGTTTTGTGTATCCTCTCTCTCTCTGTCCCTTTGTGTTTTGTGTATCCTCTCTTTCTCTCTGTCCCTTTGTGTTTGGTGTATCCTCTCTCTCTCTCTCTCTCTCTCCGTCTCTCTGTCCCTTTGTGTTTTGTATATCCTCTCTTTCTGTCCCTTTGTGTTTTGTGTATCCTCTCTCTCTCTCTGTCCCTTTCTGTTTTGTGTATCCTCTCTCTCTGTCTCTCTGTCCCTTTGTGTTTTGTGTAGCCACTCTCTCCGTCTCTCTGTCCCTTTGTGCTTTGTATATTCTCTCTCTCTCTGTCCCTTTGAGTTTTGTGTATCCTCTCTCTCCGTCTCTGTCCCTTTGTGTTTTGTGTATCCTCTCTCTCCGTCTCTCCATCCCTTTGTGTTTTGTGTATCCTCTCTCTCGCCGTCTCTGTCCATTCGTGTTTTGTGTATCCTCTCTCTCTCTCTGTCCCTTTGTGTTTTGTGTATCCAGTCTCTCCGTCTCTCTGCCCCTTGTGTTTTGTGTATGCTCTCTCTCTGTCTCTCTGTCCCTTTGTGTTTTGTGTATCATCTCTCTCCGTCTCTCTGTCCCTTTGTGGTTTGTGTATCCTCTCTCTCTCTCTCTCTGTACCTTTGTGTTTTGTGTATCCTCTCTCTCTCTCTCTGTCCCTCCGTGTTTTGCGTATCCTCTCTCTCTCGCTCCGTCTCTCTGTCCCTTTGTGTTTTGTCTATCCTCTCTCTCTCCATCTCTGTTTTGTGTATCCTATCTCTCTCTATCGCTTTGTGTTTTGTGTATCCTCTCTCTCTCCGTCTCTCTGTCCCTTTGTGTTTTGTGTATCCTCTCTCTCTCCGTCTCTGTGTTTTGTGTATCCTCTCTCTGTCCCTTTGTACTTTGTGTATCCTCTCTCTCTCTCCGTCTCTCTGTCCCTTTGTGTTTTGTGTATCCTCTCTCTCTCTGTCCCTTTGTGTTTTGTGTATCCTCTTTCTCTCTGTCCCTTTGTGTTTGGTGTATCCTCTCTCTCTCTCTCTCTCTCCGTCTCTCTGTCCCTTTGTGTTTTGTATATCCTCTCTTTCTGTCCCTTTGTGTTTTGTGTATCCTCTCTCTCTCTCTGTCCCTTTCTGTTTTGTGTATCCTCTCCCTCTGTCTCTCTGTCCCTTTGTGTTTTGTGTATCCTCTCTCTCCGTCTCTGTCCGTTCGTGTTTTGTGTATCCTCTCTCTCTCTCTGTCCCTTTGTGTTTGTGGTATCTTCTCTCTCTCTCTCTTTCCGTCTCTCTGTCCCTTTGTGTTTTGTGTATCCTCTCCTCTGTCCCTTTGTGTTTTGTGTATGCTCTCTCTCTGTCTCTCTGTCCCTTTGTGCTTTGTATATTCTCTCTCTCTCTGTCCCTTTGAGTTTTGTGTATCCTCTCTCTCCGTCTCTGTCCCTTTGTGTTTTGTGTATCCTCTCTCTCCGTCTCTCCATCCCTTTGTGTTTTGTGTATCCTCTCTCTCGCCGTCTCTGACCGTTCGTGTTTTGTGTATCCTCTCTCTCTCTCTGTCCCTTTGTGTTTTGTGTATCCAGTCTCTCCGTCTCTCTGCCCCTTGTGTTTTGTGTATGCTCTCTCTCTGTCTCTCTGTCCCTTTGTGTTTTGTGTATCATCTCTCTCCGTCTCTCTGTCCCTTTGTGGTTTGTGTATCCTCTCTCTCTCTCTCTCTGTACCTTTGTGTTTTGTGTATCCTCTCTCTCTCTCTCTCTCTCTGTCCCTCCGTGTTTTGCGTATCCTCTCTCTCTCCGTCTCTCTGTCCCGATGTTTTGTGTATCCTATCTCTCTCTCTCTGTCCCTTTGTTTATCCTCTCTCTCCGTCTCTCTGTCCCTTTGTGTTTTGTGTATCCTCTCTCTCTGTCCCTTTGTGTTTTGTATATCCTCTCTCTCTCTCTGTCCCTTTGTGTTTTGTGTATCCTCTCTCCATCTCTCTGTCCCTTTGTGTTGTATACCCTCTCTCTCTGTCCCATTGTGTTTTGTATATCCTCTCTCTCTCTCTCTCTCTGTCCCTTTGTGTTTTGTGTATCCAGTCTCTCCGTCTCTCTGCCCCTTGAGTTTTGTGTATCCTCTCTCTCCGTCTCTCTGTCCCTTTGTGTTTTGTGTATCCTATCTCTCTCTCTCTGTCCCTTTGTTTGTTTATCCTCTCTCTCCGTCTCTCGGTCCCTTTGTGTTTTGTGTATCGTCTCTCTCTGTCCCTTTGTGTTTTGTATATCCTCTCTCTCTCTGTCCCTTTGTGTTTTGTGTATCCTCTCTCCATCTCTGTGTCCCATTGTGTTTTGTATATCCTCTCTCTCTCTCTCTCTGTCCCTTTGTTTTGTGTATACTCTCTCTCTCTCCCTTTGTGTTTTGTGTATCCTCTCTCTCTCTGTCCCTTTGTGTTTTGTGTATCCTCTCTCTCCGTCTCTCTGTCCCTTTGTGTTTTGTATATCCTCTCTCTCTGTCCCTTTGTGTTTTGTGTATCCTCTCTCCGTCTCTCTGTCCCTTTGTGTTTTGTATATCCTCTCTCTCTGTCCCTTTATGTTTTGTGTATCCTCTCTCTCTCTTTCCCTTTGTATTTTGTGTATCCTCTCTCTCTCTGTGTCCCTTTGTGTTTTGTGTATCCTCTCTCTCTCTCTCTCTCTGTCCCTTTGTGTTTTGTGTATCCTCTCTCTCTCTCTGTCCCTTTGTGTTTGGTGTATCCTCTCTCTCTCTCCATCTCTCTGTCCCTTTGTGTTTTGTATATCCTCTCTTTCTGTCCCTTTGTGTTTTGTGTATCCACTCTCTCTCTCTCTCTCTGTCCCTTTGAATTTTGTGTATCCTCTCTCTCCGTCTCTGTCCGTTCGTGTTTTGTGTATCCTCTCTCTCTCTCTGTCCCTTTGTGTTTGGTGTATCTTCTCTCTCTCTCTCCGTCTCTCTGTCCCTTTGTGTTTTGTGTATCGTCTCTCTCTGTCCCTTTTGTGTTTTGTGTATGCTCTCTCTTTGTCTCTCTGTCCCTTTGTGTTTTGTGTATCCACTCTCTCCGTCTCTCTGACCCTTTGTGCTTTGTATATTCTCTCTCTCTCTGTCCCTTTGAGTTTTGTGTCTCTCTCTCCGTCTCTGTCCCTTTGTGTTTTGTGTATCCTCTCTCTCCGTCTCTCCATCCCTTTGTGTTTTGTGTATCCTCTCTCTCGCCGTCTCTGTCCATTCGTGTTTTGTGTATCCTCTCTCTCTCTCTGTCCCTTTGTGTTTTGTGTATCCAGTCTCTCCGTCTCTCTGCCCCTTGTGTTTTGTGTATCCTCTCTCTCCGTCTCTCTGTCCCTTTGTGTTTTGTGTATCCTCTCTCTCCGTCTCTCTGTCCCTTTGTGTTTTGTGTATCCTCTCTCTCTTTCTCTGTCCCTTTGTGTTTGGTGTATCCTCTCTCTCTATGTCCCTTTGTGTTTTGTCTGTCCTCACTCTCTCCATCTCTGTTTTGTGTATCCTATCTCTCTCTCTCTCTCTGTCCCTTTGTGTTTTGTGTATCCTCTCTCTCTCTGTCCCTTTGTGTTTTGTCTATCCTCTCTCTCTCCATCTCTGTTTTGTGTATCCTATCTGTCTCTATCGCTTTGTGTTTTGTGTATCCTCTCTCTCTCCGTCTCTCTGTCCCTTTGTGTTTTGTGTATCCTCTCTCTCTCCGTCTCTGTGTTTTGTGTATCCTCTCTCTGTCCCTTTGTATTTTGTGTATCCTCTCTCTCTCTCCGTCTCTCTGTCCCTTTGTGTTTTGTGTATCCTCTCTCTCTCTGTCCCTTTGTGTTTTGTGTATCCTCTCTCTCTGTGTCCCTTTGTGTTTTGTGTATCCTCTTTCTCTCTGTCCCTTTGTGTTTGGTGTATCCTCTCTCTCTCTCTCTCTCTCCTTCTCTGTCCCTTTGTGTTTTGTATATCCTCTCTTTCTGTCCCTTTGTGTTTTGTGTATCCTCTCTCTCTCTCTGTCCCTTTCTGTTTTGTGTATCCTCTCCCTCTGTCTCTCTGTCCCTTTGTGTTTTGTGTATCCTCTCTCTCCGTCTCTGTCCGTTCGTGTTTTGTGTATCCTCTCTCTCTCTCTGTCCCTTTGTGTTTGTGGTATCTTCTCTCTCTCTCTCTTTCCGTCTCTCTGTCCCTTTGTGTTTTGTGTATCCTCTCTCTCTGTCCCTTTGTGTTTTGTGTATGCTCTCTCTCTGTCTCTCTGTCCCTTTGTGCTTTGTATATTCTCTCTCTCTCTGTCCCTTTGAGTTTTGTGTATCCTCTCTCTCCGTCTCTGTCCCTTTGTGTTTTGTGTATCCTCTCTCTCCGTCTCTCCATCCCTTTGTGTTTTGTGTATCCTCTCTCTCGCCGTCTCTGACCGTTCGTGTTTTGTGTATCCTCTCTCTCTCTCTGTCCCTTTGTGTTTTGTGTATCCAGTCTCTCCGTCTCTCTGCCCCTTGTGTTTTGTGTATGCTCTCTCTCTGTCTCTCTGTCCCTTTGTGTTTTGTGTATCATCTCTCTCCGTCTCTCTGTCCCTTTGTGGTTTGTGTATCCTCTCTCTCTCTCTCTCTGTACCTTTTTGTTTTGTGTATCCTCTCTCTCTCTCTCTCTCTGTCCCTCCGTGTTTTGCGTATCCTCTCTCTCTCCGTCTCTCTGTCCCTTTGTTTTGTGTATCCTATCTCTCTCTCTCTGTCCCTTTGTTTATCCTCTCTCTCCGTCTCTCTGTCCCTTTGTGTTTTGTGTATCCTCTCTCTCTGTCCCTTTGTGTTTTGTATATCCTCTCTCTCTCTCTGTCCCTTTGTGTTTTGTGTATCCTCTGTCCATCTCTCTGTCCCTTTGTGTTGTATACCCTCTCTCTCTGTCCCATTGTGTTTTGTATATCCTCTCTCTCTCTCTCTCTCTGTCCCTTTGTGTTTTGTGTATCCAGTCTCTCCGTCTCTCTGCCCCTTGAGTTTTGTGTATCCTCTCTCTCCGTCTCTCTGTCCCTTTGTGTTTTGTGTATCCTATCTCTCTCTCTCTGTCCCTTTGTTTGTTTATCCTCTCTCTCCGTCTCTCGGTCCCTTTGTGTTTTGTGTATCGTCTCTCTCTGTCCCTTTGTGTTTTGTATATCCTCTCTCTCTCTGTCCCTTTGTGTTTTGTGTATCCTCTCTCCATCTCTCTGTCCCATTGTGTTTTGTATATCCTCTCTCTCTCTCTCTCTCTGTCCCTTTGTTTTGTGTATACTCTCTCTCTCTCTCCCTTTGTGTTTTGTGTATCCTCTCTCTCTCTGTCCCTTTGTGTTTTGTGTATCCTCTCTCTCCGTCTCTCTGTCCCTTTGTGTTTTGTATATCCTCTTTCTCTGTCCCTTTGTGTTTTGTGTATCCTCTCTCCGTCTCTCTGTCCCTTTGTGTTTTGTATATCCTCTCTCTCTGTCCCTTTATGTTTTGTGTATCCTCTCTCTCTCTTTCCCTTTGTATTTTGTGTATCCTCTCTCTCTCTGTGTCCCTTTGTGTTTTGTGTATCCTCTCTCTCTCTCTCTCTCTCTCTGTCCCTTGGTGTTTTGTGTATCCTCTCTCTCTCTCTCTCTCTCTGTCCCTTTGTGTTTGGTGTATCCTCTCTCTCTCTCTCCGTCTCTCTGTCCCTTTGTGTTTTGTATATCCTCTCTTTCTGTCCCTTTGTGTTTTGTGTATCCTCTCTCTCTCTCTCTCTCTGTCCCATTGTATTTTGTGTATCCTCTCTCTCCGTCTCTGTCCGTTCGTGTTTTGTGTATCCTCTCTCTCTCTCTGTCCCTTTGTGTTTGGTGTATCTTCTCTCTCTCTCTCCGTCTCTCTGTCCCTTTGTGTTTTGTGTATCGTCTCTCTCTGTCCCTTTGTGTTTTGTGTATGCTCTCTCTCTGTCTCTCTGTCCCTTTGTGTTTTGTGTATCCACTCTCTCCGTCTCTCTGTCCCTTTGTGCTTTGTATATTCTCTCTCTCTCTGTCCCTTTGAGTTTTGTGTATCCTCTCTCTCCATCTCTGTCCCTTTGTGTTTTGTGTATCCTCTCTGTCCGTCTCTCCATCCCTTTGTGTTTTGTGTATCCTCTCTCTCGCCGTCTCTGTCCATTCGTGTTTTGTGTATCCTCTCTCTCTCTCTGTCCCTTTGTGTTTTGTGTATCCAGTCTCTCCGTCTCTCTGCCCCTTGTGTTTTGTGTATCCTCTCTCTCCGTCTCTCTGTCCCTTTGTGTTTTGTGTATCCTCTCTCTCCGTGTCTCTGTCCCTTTGTGGTTTGTGTATCCTCTCTCTCTCTCTCTCTGTACCTTTGTGTTTTGTGTATCCTCTCTCTCTCTCTCTCTCTGTCCCTCCGTGTTTTGCGTATCCTCTCTCTCTCCGTCTCTCTGTCCCTTTGTTTTGTGTATCCTATCTCTCTCTCTCTCTGTCCCTTTGTTTATCCTCTCTCTCCGTCTCTCTGTCCCTTTGTGTTTTGTGTATCCTCTCTCTCTGTCCCTTTGTGTTTTGTATATCCTCTCTCTCTCTCTGTCCCTTTGTGTTTTGTGTATCCTCTCTCCATCTCTCTGTCCCTTTGTGTTGTATATCCTCTCTCTCTGTCCCATTGTGTTTTGTATATCCTCTCTCTCTCTCTCTCTGTCCCTTTGTGTTTTGTGTATCCAGTCTCTCCGTCTCTCTGCCCCTTGAGTTTTGTGTATCCTCTCTCTCCGTCTCTCTGTCCCTTTGTGTTTTGTGTATCCTATCTCTCTCTCTCTGTCCATTTGTTTGTTTATCCTCTCTCTCCGTCTCTCTGTCCCTTTGTGTTTTGTGTATCGTCTCTCTCTGTCCCTTTGTGTTTTGTATATCCTCTCTGTCTCTCTCTCTCTGTCCCTTTGTTTTGTGTATCCTCTCTCTCTCTGTCCCTTTGTGTTTTGTATATCCTCTCTCTCTGTCCCTTGTGTTTTGTGTATCCTCTCTCCGTCTCTCTGTCCCTTTGTGTTTTGTATATCCTCTCTCTCTGTCCCTTTATGTTTTGTGTATCCTCTCTCTCTCTTTCCCTTTGTATTTTGTGTATCCTCTCTCTCTCTCTGTCCCTTTGTGTTTTGTGTATCCTCTCTCTCTCTCTCTCTCTGTCCCTTTGTGTTTTGTGTATCCTCTCTCTCTCTCTCTGTCCCTTTGTGTTTGGTGTATCCTCTCTCTCTCTCCGTCTCTCTGTCCCTTTGTGTTTTGTATATCCTCTCTTTCTGTCCCTTTGTGTTTTGTGTATCCTCTCTCTCTCTCTCTCTCTGTCCCTTTGTATTTTGTGTATCCTCTCTCTCCGTCTCTGTCCGTTCGTGTTTTGTGTATCCTCTCTCTCTCTGTCCCTTTGTGTTTGGTGTATCTTCTCTCTCTCTCTCCGTCTCTCTGTCCCTTTGTGTTTTGTGTATCCTCTCTTTCTGTCCATTCGTGTTTTGTGTATCCTCTCTCTCTCTCTGTCCCTTTGTGTTTTGTGTATCCAGTCTCTCCGTCTCTCTGCCCCTTGTGTTTTGTGTATCCTCTCTCTCCGTCTCTCTGTCCCTTTGTGTTTTGTGTATCCTCTCTCTCCGTCTCTCTGTCCCTTTGTGGTTTGTGTATCCTCTCTCTCTCTCTGTACCTTTGTGTTTTGTGTATCCTCTCTCTTTCTCTCTCTCTGTCCCTCCGTGTTTTGCGTATCCTCTCTCTCTCCGTCTCTCTGTCCCTTTGTTTTGTGTATCCTATCTCTCTCTCTCTGTCCCTTTGTTTGTTTATCCTCTCTCTCCGTCTCTCTGTCCCTTTGTGTTTTGTGTATCGTCTCTCTCTGTCCCTTTTTGTTTTGTATATCCTCTCTCTCTCTCTGTCCCTTTGTGTTTTGTGTATCCTCTCTCCATCTCTCTGTCCCTTTGTGTTGTATACCCTCTCTCTCTGTCCCATTGTGTTTTGAGTATCCTCTCTCTCTCTCTGTCCCTTTGTTTTGTGTATACTCTCTCTCTCTCTCCCTTTGTGTTTTGTGTATCCTCTCTCTCTCTCTCTGTCCCTTTGTGTTTTGTATATCCTCTCTGTCCCTTTGTGTTTTGTGTATCCTCTCTCCGTCTCTCTGTCCCTTTGTGTTTTGTATATCCTCTCTCTCTGTCCCTTTGTGTTTTATGTATCCTCTCTCTCTTTGTCCCTTTATGTTTTGTGTATCCTCTCTCTCCGTCTCTCTGTCCCTTTGTGTTTTGTGTATCCTCTCTCTCCATGTCTCTGTCCCTTTGTGGTTTGTGTATCCTCTCTCTCTCTCTCTCTGTACCTTTGTGTTTTGTGTATCCTCTCTCTCTCTCTCTCTCTGTCCCTCCGTGTTTTGCGTATCCTCTCTCTCTCCGTCTCTCTGTCCCTTTGTTTTGTGTATCCTATCTCTCTCTCTCTCTGTCCCTTTGTTTATCCTCTCTCTCCGTCTCTCTGTCCCTTTGTGTTTTGTGTATCCTCTCTCTCTGTCCCTTTGTGTTTTGTATATCCTCTCTCTCTCTCTGTCCCTTTGTGTTTTGTGTATCCTCTCTCCATCTCTCTGTCCCTTTGTGTTGTATATCCTCTCTCTCTGTCCCATTGTGTTTTGTATATCCTCTCTCTCTCTCTCTGTCCCTTTGTGTTTTGTGTATCCAGTCTCTCCGTCTCTCTGCCCCTTGAGTTTTGTGTATCCTCTCTCTCCGTCTCTCTGTCCCTTTGTGTTTTGTGTATCCTATCTCTCTCTCTCTGTCCCTTTGTTTGTTTATCCTCTCTCTCCGTCTCTCTGTCCCTTTGTGTTTTGTGTATCGTCTCTCTCTGTCCCTTTGTGTTTTGTATATCCTCTCTGTCTCTCTCTCTCTGTCCCTTTGTTTTGTGTATACTCTCTCTCTCTCTCCCTTTGTGTTTTGTGTATCCTCTCTCTCTCTGTCCCTTTGTGTTTTGTATATCCTCTCTCTCTGTCCCTTGTGTTTTGTGTATCCTCTCTCCGTCTCTCTGTCCCTTTGTGTTTTGTATATCCTCTCTCTCTGTCCCTTTATGTTTTGTGTATCCTCTCTCTCTCTTTCCCTTTGTATTTTGTGTATCCTCTCTCTCTCTGTGTCCCTTTGTGTTTTGTGTATCCTCTCTCTCTCTCTCTCTCTCTCTGTCCCTTTGTGTTTTGTGTATCCTCTCTCTCTCTCTCTGTCCCTTTGTGTTTGGTGTATCCTCTCTCTCTCTCCGTCTCTCTGTCCCTTTGTGTTTTGTATATCCTCTCTTTCTGTCCCTTTGTGTTTTGTGTATCCTCTCTCTCCGTCTCTGTCCGTTCGTGTTTTGTGTATCCTCTCTTTCTGTCCATTCGTGTTTTGTGTATCCTCTCTCTCTCTCTGTCCCTTTGTGTTTTGTGTATCCAGTCTCTCCGTCTCTCTGCCCCTTGTGTTTTGTGTATCCTCTCTCTCCGTCTCTCTGTCCCTTTGTGTTTTGTGTATCCTCTCTCTCCGTCTCTCTGTCCCTTTGTGGTTTGTGTATCCTCTCTCTCTCTCTGTACCTTTGTGTTTTGTGTATCCTCTCTCTCTCTCTCTCTCTGTCCCTCCGTGTTTTGCGTAACCTCTCTCTCTCCGTCTCTCTGTCCCTTTGTTTTGTGTATCCTATCTCTCTCTCTCTGTCCCTTTGTTTGTTTATCCTCTCTCTCCGTCTCTCTGTCCCTTTGTGTTTTGTGTATCGTCTCTCTCTGTCCCTTTTTGTTTTGTATATCCTCTCTCTCTCTCTGTCCCTTTGTGTTTTGTGTATCCTCTCTCCATCTCTCTGTCCCTTTGTGTTGTATACCCTCTCTCTCTGTCCCATTGTGTTTTGAGTATCCTCTCTCTCTCTCTGTCCCTTTGTTTTGTGTATACTCTCTCTCTCTCTCCCTTTGTGTTTTGTGTATCCTCTCTCTCCGTCTCTCTGTCCCTTTGTTTTGTGTATCCTATCTCTCTCTCTCTGTCCCTTTGTTTGTTTATCCTCTCTCTCCGTCTCTCTGTCCCTTTGTGTTTTGTGTATCCTCTCTCTCCGTCTCTCTGTCCCTTTTTGTTTTGTATATCCTCTCTCTCTCTCTGTCCCTTTGTGTTTTGTGTATCCTCTCTCCATCTCTCTGTCCCTTTGTGTTGTATACCCTCTCTCTCTGTCCCATTGTGTTTTGAGTATCCTCTCTCTCTCTCTGTCCCTTTGTTTTGTGTATACTCTCTCTCTCTCTCCCTTTGTGTTTTGTGTATCCTCTCTCTCCGTCTCTCTGTCCCTTTGTGTTTTGTATATCCTCTCTCTCTGTCCCTTTGTGTTTTGTGTATCCTCTCTCTCTGTCCCTTTGTGTTTTATGTATCCTCTCTCTCTTTGTCCCTTTATGTTTTGTGTATCCTCTCTCTCTCTCTCTCTCTGTCCCTTTGTGTTTTGTGTATCCTCTCTCTCTCTCTCTCTCTGTCCCTTTGTGTTTTGTGTATCCTCTCTCTCCGTCTCTCTGTCCCTTTGTGGTTTGTGTATCCTCTCTCTCTCTCCCTTTCTGTACCTTCGTGTTTTGTGTATCCTCTCTCTCTCCGTCTCTCTGTCCCTTTGTTTTGTGTATCCTATCTCTCTCTCTCTGTCCCTTTGTTTGTGTATCCTCTCTCTCCGTCTCTCTGTCCCTTTGTGTTTCGTGTATCCTCTCTCTCTCGCTCCGTCTCTCTGTCCCTTTGTATTTTGTGTATCCTCTCTCTCTATGTCCCTTTGTGTTTTGTCTATCCTCACTCTCTCCATCTCTGTTTTGTGTATCCTATCTCTCTCTCTCTCTCTGTCCCTTTGTGTTTTGTGTATCCTCTCTCTCTCTGTCCCTTTGTGTTTTGTCTATCCTCTCTCTCTCCATCTCTGTTTTGTGTATCCTATCTCTCTCTATCGCTTTGTGTTTTGTGTATCCTCTCTCTCTCCGTCTCTCTGTCCCTTTGTGTTTTGTGTATCCTCTCTCTCTCCGTCTCTGTGTTTTGTGTATCCTCTCTCTGTCCCTTTGTATTTTGTGTATCCTCTCTCTCTCTCCGTCTCTCTGTCCCTTTGTGTTTTGTGTATCCTCTCTCTCTCTGTCCCTTTGTGTTTTGTGTATCCTCTCTCTCTCTGTCCCTTTGTGTTTTGTGTATCCTCTCTTTCTCTCTGTCCCTTTGTGTTTGGTGTATCCTCTCTCTCTCTCTCTCTCTCCGTCTCTCTGTCCCTTTGTGTTTTGTATATCCTCTCTTTCTGTCCCTTTGTGTTTTGTGTATCCTCTCTCTCTCTCTGTCCCTTTCTGTTTTGTGTATCCTCTCCCTCTGTCTCTCTGTCCCTTTGTGTTTTGTGTATCCTCTCTCTCTGTCTCTGTCCGTTCGTGTTTTGTGTATCCTCTCTCTCTCTCTGTCCCTTTGTGTTTGTGGTATCTTCTCTCTCTCTCTCTTTCCGTCTCTCTGTCCCTTTGTGTTTTGTGTATCCTCTCTCTCTCTGTCCCTTTGTTTTGTGTATACTCTCTCTCTCTCTCCCTTTGTGTTTTGTGTATCCTCTCTCTCTCTGTCCCTTTGTGTTTTGTATATCCTCTCTCTCTGTCCCTTGTGTTTTGTGTATCCTCTCTCCTTCTCTCTGTCCCTCTGTGTTTTGTATATCCTCTCTCTCTGTCCCTTTATGTTTTGTGTATCCTCTCTCTCTCTTTCCCTTTGTATTTTGTGTATCCTCTCTCTCTCTGTGTCCCTTTGTGTTTTGTGTATCCTCTCTCTCTCTCTCTCTCTCTCTCTGTCCCTTTGTGTTTTGTGTATCCTCTCTCTCTCTCTCTGTCCCTTTGTGTTTGGTGTATCCTCTCTCTCTCTCCGTCTCTCTGTCCCTTTGTGTTTTGTATATCCTCTCTTTCTGTCCCTTTGTGTTTTGTGTATCCTCTCTCTCTCTCTCTCTCTGTCCCTTTGTATTTTGTGTATCCTCTCTCTCCGTCTCTGTCCGTTCGTGTTTTGTGTATCCTCTCTTTCTGTCCATTCGTGTTTTGTGTATCCTCTCTCTCTCTCTGTCCCTTTGTGTTTTGTGTATCCAGTCTCTCCGTCTCTCTGCCCCTTGTGTTTTGTGTATCCTCTCTCTCCGTCTCTCTGTCCCTTTGTGTTTTGTGTATCCTCTCTCTCCGTCTCTCTGTCCCTTTGTGGTTTGTGTATCCTCTCTCTCTCTGTACCTTTGTGTTTTGTGTATCCTCTCTCTCTCTCTCTCTCTGTCCCTCCGTGTTTTGCGTAACCTCTCTCTCTCCGTCTCTCTGTCCCTTTGTTTTGTGTATCCTATCTCTCTCACTCTGTCCCTTTGTTTGTTTATCCTCTCTCTCCGTCTCTCTGTCCCTTTGTGTTTTGTATATCCTCTCTCTCTGTCCCTTTGTGTTTTATGTATCCTCTCTCTCTTTGTCCCTTTATGTTTTGTGTATCCTCTCTCTCCGTCTCTCTGTCCCTTTGTGTTTTGTGTATCCTCTCTCTCCATGTCTCTGTCCCTTTGTGGATTGTGTATCCTCTCTCTCTCTCTCTCTGTACCTTTGTGTTTTGTGTATCCTCTCTCTCTCTCTCTCTCTGTCCCTCCGTGTTTTGCGTATCCTCTCTCTCTCCGTCTCTCTGTCCCTTTGTTTTGTGTATCCTATCTCTCTCTCTCTCTGTCCCTTTGTTTATCCTCTCTCTCCGTCTCTCTGTCCCTTTGTGTTTTGTGTATCCTCTCTCTCTGTCCCTTTGTGTTTTGTATATCCTCTCTCTCTCTCTGTCCCTTTGTGTTTTGTGTATCCTCTCTCCATCTCTCTGTCCCTTTGTGTTGTATATCCTCTCTCTCTGTCCCATTGTGTTTTGTATATCCTCTCTCTCTCTCTCTCTCTGTCCCTTTGTGTTTTGTGTATCCAGTCTCTCCGTCTCTCTGCCCCTTGAGTTTTGTGTATCCTCTCTCTCCGTCTCTCTGTCCCTTTGTGTTTTGTGTATCCTATCTCTCTCTCTCTGTCCCTTTGTTTGTTTATCCTCTCTCTCCGTCTCTCTGTCCCTTTGTGTTTTGTGTATCGTCTCTCTCTGTCCCTTTGTGTTTTGTATATCCTCTCTGTCTCTCTCTCTCTGTCCCTTTGTTTTGTGTATACTCTCTCTCTCTCTCCCTTTGTGTTTTGTGTATCCTCTCTCTCTCTGTCCCTTTGTGTTTTGTATATCCTCTCTCTCTGTCCCTTGTGTTTTGTGTATCCTCTCTCCGTCTCTCTGTCCCTTTGTGTTTTGTATATCCTCTCTCTCTGTCCCTTTATGTTTTGTGTATCCTCTCTCTCTCTTTCCCTTTGTATTTTGTGTATCCTCTCTCTCTCTATGTCCCTTTGTGTTTTGTGTATCCTCTCTCTCTCTCTCTCTCTGTCCCTTTGTGTTTTGTGTATCCTCTCTCTCTCTCTCTGTCCCTTTGTGTTTGGTGTATCCTCTCTCCATCTCTCTGTCCCTTTGTGTTGTATATCCTCTCTCTCTGTCCCATTGTGTTTTGTATATCCTCTCTCTCTCTCTCTCTGTCCCTTTGTGTTTTGTGTATCCAGTCTCTCCGTCTCTCTGCCCCTTGAGTTTTGTGTATCCTCTCTCTCCGTCTCTCTGTCCCTTTGTGTTTTGTGTATCCTATCTCTCTCTCTCTGTCCATTTGTTTGTTTATCCTCTCTCTCCGTCTCTCTGTCCCTTTGTGTTTTGTGTATCGTCTCTCTCTGTCCCTTTGTGTTTTGTATATCCTCTCTGTCTCTCTCTCTCTGTCCCTTTGTTTTGTGTATCCTCTCTCTCTCTGTCCCTTTGTGTTTTGTATATCCTCTCTCTCTGTCCCTTGTGTTTTGTGTATCCTCTCTCCGTCTCTCTGTCCCTTTGTGTTTTGTATATCCTCTCTCTCTGTCCCTTTATGTTTTGTGTATCCTCTCTCTCTCTTTCCCTTTGTATTTTGTGTATCCTCTCTCTCTCTGTGTCCCTTTGTGTTTTGTGTATCCTCTCTCTCTCTCTCTCTCTGTCCCTTTGTGTTTTGTGTATCCTCTCTCTCTCTCTCTGTCCCTTTGTGTTTGGTGTATCCTCTCTCTCTCTCCGTCTCTCTGTCCCTTTGTGTTTTGTATATCCTCTCTTTCTGTCCCTTTGTGTTTTGTGTATCCTCTCTCTCTCTCTCTCTCTCTGTCCCTTTGTATTTTGTGTATCCTCTCTCTCCGTCTCTGTCCGTTCGTGTTTTGTGTATCCTCTCTCTCTCTGTCCCTTTGTGTTTGGTGTATCTTCTCTCTCTCTCTCCGTCTCTCTGTCCCTTTGTGTTTTGTGTATCCTCTCTTTCTGTCCATTCGTGTTTTGTGTATCCTCTCTCTCTCTCTGTCCCTTTGTGTTTTGTGTATCCAGTCTCTCCGTCTCTCTGCCCCTTGTGTTTTGTGTATCCTCTCTCTCCGTCTCTCTGTCCCTTTGTGTTTTGTGTATCCTCTCTCTCCGTCTCTCTGTCCCTTTGTGGTTTGTGTATCCTCTCTCTCTCTCTGTACCTTTGTGTTTTGTGTATCCTCTCTCTTTCTCTCTCTCTGTCCCTCCGTGTTTTGCGTATCCTCTCTCTCTCCGTCTCTCTGTCCCTTTGTTTTGTGTATCCTATCTCTCTCTCTCTGTCCCTTTGTTTGTTTATCCTCTCTCTCCGTCTCTCTGTCCCTTTGTGTTTTGTGTATCGTCTCTCTCTGTCCCTTTTTGTTTTGTATATCCTCTCTCTCTCTCTGTCCCTTTGTGTTTTGTGTATCCTCTCTCCATCTCTCTGTCCCTTTGTGTTGTATACCCTCTCTCTCTGTCCCATTGTGTTTTGAGTATCCTCTCTCTCTCTCTGTCCCTTTGTTTTGTGTATACTCTCTCTCTCTCTCCCTTTGTGTTTTGTGTATCCTCTCTCTCTCTCTCTGTCCCTTTGTGTTTTGTATATCCTCTCTGTCCCTTTGTGTTTTGTGTATCCTCTCTCCGTCTCTCTGTCCCTTTGTGTTTTGTATATCCTCTCTCTCTGTCCCTTTGTGTTTTATGTATCCTCTCTCTCTTTGTCCCTTTATGTTTTGTGTATCCTCTCTCGCCGTCTCTCTGTCCCTTTGTGTTTTGTGTATCCTCTCTCTCCATGTCTCTGTCCCTTTGTGGTTTGTGTATCCTCTCTCTCTCTCTCTCTGTACCTTTGTGTTTTGTGTATCCTCTCTCTCTCTCTCTCTCTGTCCCTCCGTGTTTTGCGTATCCTCTCTCTCTCCGTCTCTCTGTCCCTTTGTTTTGTGTATCCTATCTCTCTCTCTCTCAGTCCCTTTGTTTATCCTCTCTCTCCGTCTCTCTGTCCCTTTGTGTTTTGTGTATCCTCTCTCTCTGTCCCTTTGTGTTTTGTATATCCTCTCTCTCTCTCTGTCCCTTTGTGTTTTGTGTATCCTCTCTCCATCTCTCTGTCCCTTTGGTTGTATATCCTCTCTCTCTGTCCCATTGTGTTTTGTATATCCTCTCTCTCTCTCTCTGTCCCTTTGTGTTTTGTGTATCCAGTCTCTCCGTCTCTCTGCCCCTTGAGTTTTGTGTATCCTCTCTCTCCGTCTCTCTGTCCCTTTGTGTTTTGTGTATCCTATCTCTCTCTCTCTGTCCCTTTGTTTGTTTATCCTCTCTCTCCGTCTCTCTGTCCCTTTGTGTTTTGTGTATCGTCTCTCTCTGTCCCTTTGTGTTTTGTATATCCTCTCTGTCTCTCTCTCTCTGTCCCTTTGTTTTGTGTATACTCTCTCTCTCTCTCCCTTTGTGTTTTGTGTATCCTCTCTCTCTCTGTCCCTTTGTGTTTTGTATATCCTCTCTCTCTGTCCCTTGTGTTTTGTGTATCCTCTCTCCGTCTCTCTGTCCCTTTGTGTTTTGTATATCCTCTCTCTCTGTCCCTTTATGTTTTGTGTATCCTCTCTCTCTCTTTCCCTTTGTATTTTGTGTATCCTCTCTCTCTCTGTGTCCCTTTGTGTTTTGTGTATCCTCTCTCTCTCTCTCTCTCTGTCCCTTTGTGTTTTGTGTATCCTCTCTCTCTCTCTCTGTCCCTTTGTGTTTGGTGTATCCTCTCTCTCTCTCCGTCTCTCTGTCCCTTTGTGTTTTGTATATCCTCTCTTTCTGTCCCTTTGTGTTTTGTGTATCCTCTCTCTCTCTCTCTCTCTGTCCCTTTGTATTTTGTGTATCCTCTCTCTCCGTCTCTGTCCGTTCGTGTTTTGTGTATCCTCTCTTTCTGTCCATTCGTGTTTTGTGTATCCTCTCTCTCTCTCTGTCCCTTTGTGTTTTGTGTATCCAGTCTCTCCGTCTCTCTGCCCCTTGTGTTTTGTGTATCCTCTCTCTCCGTCTCTCTGTCCCTTTGTGTTTTGTGTATCCTCTCTCTCCGTCTCTCTGTCCCTTTGTGGTTTGTGTATCCTCTCTCTCTCTCTGTACCTTTGTGTTTTGTGTATCCTCTCTCTCTCTCTCTCTCTCTGTCCCTCCGTGTTTTGCGTAACCTCTCTCTCTCCGTCTCTCTGTCCCTTTGTTTTGTGTATCCTATCTCTCTCTCTCTGTCCCTTTGTTTGTTTATCCTCTCTCTCCGTCTCTCTGTCCCTTTGTGTTTTGTGTATCGTCTCTCTCTGTCCCTTTTTGTTTTGTATATCCTCTCTCTCTCTCTGTCCCTTTGTGTTTTGTGTATCCTCTCTCCATCTCTCTGTCCCTTTGTGTTGTATACCCTCTCTCTCTGTCCCATTGTGTTTTGAGTATCCTCTCTCTCTCTCTGTCCCTTTGTTTTGTGTATACTCTCTCTCTCTCTCCCTTTGTGTTTTGTGTATCCTCTCTCTCCGTCTCTCTGTCCCTTTGTTTTGTGTATCCTATCTCTCTCTCTCTGTCCCTTTGTTTGTTTATCCTCTCTCTCCGTCTCTCTGTCCCTTTGTGTTTTGTGTATCGTCTCTCTCTGTCCCTTTTTGTTTTGTATATCCTCTCTCTCTCTCTGTCCCTTTGTGTTGTATACCCTCTCTCTCTGTCCCATTGTGTTTTGAGTATCCTCTCTCTCTCTCTGTCCCTTTGTTTTGTGTATACTCTCTCTCTCTCCCTTTGTGTTTTGTGTATCCTCTCTCTCCGTCTCTCTGTCCCTTTGTGTTTTGTATATCCTCTCTCTCTGTCCCTTTGTGTTTTGTGTATCCTCTCTCTCTGTCCCTTTGTGTTTTATGTATCCTCTCTCTCTTTGTCCCTTTATGTTTTGTGTATCCTCTCTCTCTCTCTCTCTCTGTCCCTTTGTGTTTTGTGTATCCTCTCTCTCTCTCTCTCTCTCTGTCCCTTTGTGTTTTGTGTATCCTCTCTCTCCGTCTCTCTGTCCCTTTGTGGTTTGTGTATCCTCTCTCTCTCTCCCTTTCTGTACCTTTGTGTTTTGTGTATCCTCTCTCTCTCCGTCTCTGTGTCCCTTTGTTTTGTGTATCCTATCTCTCTCTCTCTGTCCCTTTGTTTGTGTATCCTCTCTCTCCGTCTCTCTGTCCCTTTGTGTTTCGTGTATCCTCTCTCTCTCGCTCCGTCTCTCTGTCCCTTTGTATTTTGTGTATCCTCTCTCTCTATGTCCCTTTGTGTTTTGTCTATCCTCACTCTCTCCATCTCTGTTTTGTGTATCCTATCTCTCTCTCTCTCTCTGTCCCTTTGTGTTTTGTGTATCCTCTCTCTCTCTGTCCCTTTGTGTTTTGTCTATCCTCTCTCTCTCCATCTCTGTTTTGTGTATCCTATCTCTCTCTCTCGCTTTGTGTTTTGTGTATCCTCTCTCTCTCCGTCTCTCTGTCCCTTTGTGTTTTGTGTATCCTCTCTCTCTCCGTCTCTGTGTTTTGTGTATCCTCTCTCTGTCCCTTTGTATTTTGTGTATCCTCTCTCTCTCTCCGTCTCTCTGTCCCTTTGTGTTTTGTGTATCCTTTCTCTCTCTGTCCCTTTGTGTTTTGTGTATCCTCTCTTTCTCTCTGTCCCTTTGTGTTTGGTGTATCCTCTCTCTCTCTCTCTCTCTCCGTCTCTCTGTCCCTTTGTGTTTTGTATATCCTCTCTTTCTGTCCCTTTGTGTTTTGTGTATCCTCTCTCTCTCTCTGTCCCTTTCTGTTTTGTGTATCCTCTCCCTCTGTCTCTCTGTCCCTTTGTGTTTTGTGTATCCTCTCTCTCTCTCTGTCCCTCCGTGTTTTGCGTATCCTCTCTCTCTCCGTCTCTCTGTCCCTTTGTTTTGTGTATCCTATCTCTCTCTCTCTGTCCCTTTGTTTGTGTATCCTCTCTCTCCGTCTCTCTGTCCCTTTGTGTTTCGTGTATCCTCTCTCTCTCGCTCCGTCTCTCTGTCCCTTTGTATTTTGTGTATCCTCTCTCTCTATGTCCCTTTGTGTTTTGTCTATCCTCACTCTCTCCATCTCTGTTTTGTGTATCCTATCTCTCTCTCTCTCTCTGTCCCTTTGTGTTTTGTGTATCCTCTCTCTCTCTGTCCCTTTGTGTTTTGTCTATCCTCTCTCTCTCCATCTCTGTTTTGTGTATCCTATCTCTCTCTCTCGCTTTGTGTTTTGTGTATCCTCTCTCTCTCCGTCTCTCTGTCCCTTTGTGTTTTGTGTATCCTCTCTCTCTCCGTCTCTGTATTTGTGTATCCTCTCTCTGTCCCTTTGTATTTTGTGTATCCTCTCTCTCTCTCCGTCTCTCTGTCCCTTTGTGTTTTGTGTATCCTCTCTCTCTCTGTCCCTTTGTGTTTTGTGTATCCTCTCTCTCTCTGTCCCTTTGTGTTTTGTGTATCCTCTCTTTCTCTCTGTCCCTTTGTGTTTGGTGTATCCTCTCTCTCTCTCTCTCTCTCCGTCTCTCTGTCCCTTTGTGTTTTGTATATCCTCTCTTTCTGTCCCTTTGTGTTTTGTGTATCCTCTCTCTCTCTCTGTCCCTTTCTGTTTTGTGTATCCTCTCCCTCTGTCTCTCTGTCCCTTTGTGTTTTGTGTATCCTCTCTCTCTGTCTCTGTCCGTTCGTGTTTTGTGTATCCTCTCTCTCTCTCTGTCCCTTTGTGTTTGTGGTATCTTCTCTCTCTCTCTCTTTCCGTCTCTCTGTCCCTTTGTGTTTTGTGTATCCTCTCTCTCTCTGTCCCTTTGTTTTGTGTATACTCTCTCTCTCTCTCCCTTTGTGTTTTGTGTATCCTCTCTCTCTCTGTCCCTTTGTGTTTTGTATATCCTCTCTCTCTGTCCCTTGTGTTTTGTGTATCCTCTCTCCGTCTCTCTGTCCCTCTGTGTTTTGTATATCCTCTCTCTCTGTCCCTTTATGTTTTGTGTATCCTCTCTCTCTCTTTCCCTTTGTATTTTGTGTATCCTCTCTCTCTCTGTGTCCCTTTGTGTTTTGTGTATCCTCTCTCTCTCTCTCTCTCTCTCTGTCCCTTTGTGTTTTGTGTATCCTCTCTCTCTCTCTCTGTCCCTTTGTGTTTGGTGTATCCTCTCTCTCTCTCCGTCTCTCTGTCCCTTTGTGTTTTGTATATCCTCTCTTTCTGTCCCTTTGTGTTTTGTGTATCCTCTCTCTCTCTCTCTCTCTGTCCCTTTGTATTTTTTGTATCCTCTCTCTCCGTCTCTGTCCGTTCGTGTTTTGTGTATCCTCTCTTTCTGTCCATTCGTGTTTTGTGTATCCTCTCTCTCTCTCTGTCCCTTTGTGTTTTGTGTATCCAGTCTCTCCGTCTCTCTGCCCCTTGTGTTTTGTGTATCCTCTCTCTCCGTCTCTCTGTCCCTTTGTGTTTTGTGTATCCTCTCTCTCCGTCTCTCTGTCCCTTTGTGGTTTGTGTATCCTCTCTCTCTCTGTACCTTTGTGTTTTGTGTATCCTCTCTCTCTCTCTCTCTCTGTCCCTCCGTGTTTTGCGTAACCTCTCTCTCTCCGTCTCTCTGTCCCTTTGTTTTGTGTATCCTATCTCTCTCTCTCTGTCCCTTTGTTTGTTTATCCTCTCTCTCCGTCTCTCTGTCCCTTTGTGTTTTGTATATCCTCTCTCTCTGTCCCTTTGTGTTTTATGTATCCTCTCTCTCTTTGTCCCTTTATGTTTTGTGTATCCTCTCTCTCCGTCTCTCTGTCCCTTTGTGTTTTGTGTATCCTCTCTCTCCATGTCTCTGTCCCTTTGTGGTTTGTGTATCCTCTCTCTCTCTCTCTCTGTACCTTTGTGTTTTGTGTATCCTCTCTCTCTCTCTCTCTCTGTCCCTCCGTGTTTTGCGTATCCTCTCTCTCTCCGTCTCTCTGTCCCTTTGTTTTGTGTATCCTATCTCTCTCTCTCTCTGTCCCTTTGTTTATCCTCTCTCTCCGTCTCTCTGTCCCTTTGTGTTTTGTGTATCCTCTCTCTCTGTCCCTTTGTGTTTTGTATATCCTCTCTCTCTCTCTGTCCCTTTGTGTTTTGTGTATCCTCTCTCCATCTCTCTGTCCCTTTGTGTTGTATATCCTCTCTCTCTGTCCCATTGTGTTTTGTATATCCTCTCTCTCTCTCTCTCTCTGTCCCTTTGTGTTTTGTGTATCCAGTCTCTCCGTCTCTCTGCCCCTTGAGTTTTGTGTATCCTCTCTCTCCGTCTCTCTGTCCCTTTGTGTTTTGTGTATCCTATCTCTCTCTCTCTGTCCCTTTGTTTGTTTATCCTCTGTCTCCGTCTCTCTGTCCCTTTGTGTTTTGTGTATCGTCTCTCTCTGTCCCTTTGTGTTTTGTATATCCTCTCTGTCTCTCTCTCTCTGTCCCTTTGTTTTGTGTATACTCTCTCTCTCTCTCCCTTTGTGTTTTGTGTATCCTCTCTCTCTCTGTCCCTTTGTGTTTTGTATATCCTCTCTCTCTGTCCCTTGTGTTTTGTGTATCCTCTCTCCGTCTCTCTGTCCCTTTGTGTTTTGTATATCCTCTCTCTCTGTCCCTTTATGTTTTGTGTATCCTCTCTCTCTCTTTCCCTTTGTATTTTGTGTATCCTCTCTCTCTCTGTGTCCCTTTGTGTTTTGTGTATCCTCTCTCTCTCTCTCTCTGTCCCTTTGTGTTTTGTGTATCCTCTCTCTCTCTCTCTGTCCCTTTGTGTTTGGTGTATCCTCTCTCTCTCTCCGTCTCTCTGTCCCTTTGTGTTTTGTATATCCTCTCTTTCTGTCCCTTTGTGTTTTGTGTATCCTCTCTCTCTCTCTCTCTCTGTCCCTTTGTATTTTGTGTATCCTCTCTCTCCGTCTCTGTCCGTTCGTGTTTTGTGTATCCTCTCTTTCTGTCCATTCGTGTTTTGTGTATCCTCTCTCTCTCTCTGTCCCTTTGTGTTTTGTGTATCCAGTCTCTCCGTCTCTCTGCCCCTTGTGTTTTGTGTATCCTCTCTCTCCGTCTCTCTGTCCCTTTGTGTTTTGTGTATCCTCTCTCTCCGTCTCTCTGTCCCTTTGTGGTTTGTGTATCCTCTCTCTCTCTCTGTACCTTTGTGTTTTGTGTATCCTCTCTCTCTCTCTCTCTCTGTCCCTCCGTGTTTTGCGTAACCTCTCTCTCTCCGTCTCTCTGTCCCTTTGTTTTGTGTATCCTATCTCTCTCTCTCTGTCCCTTTGTTTGTTTATCCTCTCTCTCCGTCTCTCTGTCCCTTTGTGTTTTGTGTATCGTCTCTCTCTGTCCCTTTTTGTTTTGTATATCCTCTCTCTCTCTCTGTCCCTTTGTGTTTTGTGTATCCTCTCTCCATCTCTCTGTCCCTTTGTGTTGTATACCCTCTCTCTCTGTCCCATTGTGTTTTGAGTATCCTCTCTCTCTCTCTGTCCCTTTGTTTTGTGTATACTCTCTCTCTCTCTCCCTTTGTGTTTTGTGTATCCTCTCTCTCCGTCTCTCTGTCCCTTTGTGTTTTGTATATCCTCTCTCTCTGTCCCTTTGTGTTTTGTGTATCCTCTCTCTCTGTCCCTTTGTGTTTTATGTATCCTCTCTCTCTTTGTCCCTTTATGTTTTGTGTATCCTCTCTCTCTCTCTCTCTCTGTCCCTTTGTGTTTTGTGTATCCTCTCTCTCTCTCTCTCTCTCTGTCCCTTTGTGTTTTGTGTATCCTCTCTCTCCGTCTCTCTGTCCCTTTGTGGTTTGTGTATCCTCTCTCTCTCTCCCTTTCTGTACCTTTGTGTTTTGTGTATCCTCTCTCTCTCCGTCTCTCTGTCCCTTTGTTTTGTGTATCCTATCTCTCTCTCTCTGTCCCTTTGTTTGTGTATCCTCTCTCTCCGTCTCTCTGTCCCTTTGTGTTTCGTGTATCCTCTCTCTCTCGCTCCGTCTCTCTGTCCCTTTGTATTTTGTGTATCCTCTCTCTCTATGTCCCTTTGTGTTTTGTCTATCCTCACTCTCTCCATCTCTGTTTTGTGTATCCTATCTCTCTCTCTCTCTCTGTCCCTTTGTGTTTTGTGTATCCTCTCTCTCTCTGTCCCTTTGTGTTTTGTCTATCCTCTCTCTCTCCATCTCTGTTTTGTGTATCCTATCTCTCTCTCTCGCTTTGTGTTTTGTGTATCCTCTCTCTCTCCGTCTCTCTGTCCCTTTGTGTTTTGTGTATCCTCTCTCTCTCCGTCTCTGTGTTTTGTGTATCCTCTCTCTGTCCCTTTGTATTTTGTGTATCCTCTCTCTCTCTCCGTCTCTCTGTCCCTTTGTGTTTTGTGTATCCTCTCTCTCTCTGTCCCTTTGTGTTTTGTGTATCCTCTCTCTCTCTGTCCCTTTGTGTTTTGTGTATCCTCTCTTTCTCTCTGTCCCTTTGTGTTTGGTGTATCCTCTCTCTCTCTCTCTCTCTCCGTCTCTCTGTCCCTTTGTGTTTTGTATATCCTCTCTTTCTGTCCCTTTGTGTTTTGTGTATCCTCTCTCTCTCTCTGTCCCTTTGTGTTTTGTGTATCCTCTCTCTCCGTCTCTCTGTCCCTTTGTGTTTTGTGTATCCTCTCTCTCTGTCTCTGTCCGTTCGTGTTTTGTGTATCCTCTCTCTCTCTCTGTCCCTTTGTGTTTGTGGTATCTTCTCTCTCTCTCTCTTTCCGTCTCTCTGTCCCTTTGTGTTTTGTGTATCCTCTCTCTCTCTGTCCCTTTGTTTTGTGTATACTCTCTCTCTCTCTCCCTTTGTGTTTTGTGTATCCTCTCTCTCTCTGTCCCTTTGTGTTTTGTATATCCTCTCTCTCTGTCCCTTGTGTTTTGTGTATCCTCTCTCCGTCTCTCTGTCCCTCTGTGTTTTGTATATCCTCTCTCTCTGTCCCTTTATGTTTTGTGTATCCTCTCTCTCTCTTTCCCTTTGTATTTTGTGTATCCTCTCTCTCTCTGTGTCCCTTTGTGTTTTGTGTATCCTCTCTCTCTCTCTCTCTCTCTCTGTCCCTTTGTGTTCTGTGTATCCTCTCTCTCTCTCTCTGTCCCTTTGTGTTTGGTGTATCCTCTCTCTCTCTCCGTCTCTCTGTCCCTTTGTGTTTTGTATATCCTCTCTTTCTGTCCCTTTGTGTTTTGTGTATCCTCTCTCTCTCTTTCCCTTTGTATTTTGTGTATCCTCTCTCTCTCTGTGTCCCTTTGTGTTTTGTGTATCCTCTCTCTCTCTCTCTCTCTGTCCCTTTGTGTTTTGTGTATCCTCTCTCTCTCTCTCTGTCCCTTTGTGTTTGGTGTATCCTCTCTCTCTCTCCGTCTCTCTGTCCCTTTGTGTTTTGTATATCCTCTCTTTCTGTCCCTTTGTGTTTTGTGTATCCTCTCTCTCTCTCTCTCTCTGTCCCTTTGTATTTTGTGTATCCTCTCTCTCCGTCTCTGTCCGTTCGTGTTTTGTGTATCCTCTCTTTCTGTCCATTCGTGTTTTGTGTATCCTCTCTCTCTCTCTGTCCCTTTGTGTTTTGTGTATCCAGTCTCTCCGTCTCTCTGCCCCTTGTGTTTTGTGTATCCTCTCTCTCCGTCTCTCTGTCCCTTTGTGTTTTGTGTATCCTCTCTCTCCGTCTCTCTGTCCCTTTGTGGTTTGTGTATCCTCTCTCTCTCTCTGTACCTTTGTGTTTTGTGTATCCTCTCTCTCTCTCTCTCTCTGTCCCTCCGTGTTTTGCGTAACCTCTCTCTCTCCGTCTCTCTGTCCCTTTGTTTTGTGTATCCTATCTCTCTCTCTCTGTCCCTTTGTTTGTTTATCCTCTCTCTCCGTCTCTCTGTCCCTTTGTGTTTTGTGTATCGTCTCTCTCTGTCCCTTTTTGTTTTGTATATCCTCTCTCTCTCTCTGTCCCTTTGTGTTTTGTGTATCCTCTCTCCATCTCTCTGTCCCTTTGTGTTGTATACCCTCTCTCTCTGTCCCATTGTGTTTTGAGTATCCTCTCTCTCTCTCTGTCCCTTTGTTTTGTGTATACTCTCTCTCTCTCTCCCTTTGTGTTTTGTGTATCCTCTCTCTCCGTCTCTCTGTCCCTTTGTGTTTTGTATATCCTCTCTCTCTGTCCCTTTGTGTTTTGTGTATCCTCTCTCTCTGTCCCTTTGTGTTTTATGTATCCTCTCTCTCTTTGTCCCTTTATGTTTTGTGTATCCTCTCTCTCTCTCTCTCTCTGTCCCTTTGTGTTTTGTGTATCCTCTCTCTCTCTCTCTCTCTGTCCCTTTGTGTTTTGTGTATCCTCTCTCTCCGTCTCTCTGTCCCTTTGTGGTTTGTGTATCCTCTCTCTCTCTCCCTTTCTGTACCTTTGTGTTTTGTGTATCCTCTCTCTCTCCGTCTCTCTGTCCCTTTGTTTTGTGTATCCTATCTCTCTCTCTCTGTCCCTTTGTTTGTGTATCCTCTCTCTCCGTCTCTCTGTCCCTTTGTGTTTCGTGTATCCTCTCTCTCTCGCTCCGTCTCTCTGTCCCTTTGTATTTTGTGTATCCTCTCTCTCTATGTCCCTTTGTGTTTTGTCTATCCTCACTCTCTCCATCTCTGTTTTGTGTATCCTATCTCTCTCTCTCTCTCTGTCCCTTTGTGTTTTGTGTATCCTCTCTCTCTCTGTCCCTTTGTATTTTGTCTATCCTCTCTCTCTCCATCTCTGTTTTGTGTATCCTATCTCTCTCTCTCGCTTTGTGTTTTGTGTATCCTCTCTCTCTCCGTCTCTGTGTTTTGTGTATCCTCTCTCTGTCCCTTTGTATTTTGTGTATCCTCTCTCTCTCTCCGTCTCTCTGTCCCTTTGTGTTTTGTGTATCCTCTCTCTCTCTGTCCCTTTGTGTTTTGTGTATCCTCTCTTTCTCTCTGTCCCTTTGTGTTTGGTGTATCCTCTCTCTCTCTCTCTCTCTCCGTCTCTCTGTCCCTTTGTGTTTTGTATATCCTCTCTTTCTGTCCCTTTGTGTTTTGTGTATCCTCTCTCTCTCTCTGTCCCTTTCTGTTTTGTGTATCCTCTCCCTCTGTCTCTCTGTCCCTTTGTGTTTTGTGTATCCTCTCTCTCTGTCTCTGTCCGTTCGTGTTTTGTGTATCCTCTCTCTCTCTCTGTCCCTTTGTGTTTGTGGTATCTTCTCTCTCTCTCTCTTTCCGTCTCTCTGTCCCTTTGTGTTTTGTGTATCCTCTCTCTCTCTGTCCCTTTGTTTTGTGTATACTCTCTCTCTCTCTCCCTTTGTGTTTTGTGTATCCTCTCTCTCTGTCCCTTTGTGTTTTGTATATCCTCTCTCTCTGTCCCTTGTGTTTTGTGTATCCTCTCTCCGTCTCTCTGTCCCTCTGTGTTTTGCATATCCTCTCTCTCTGTCCCTTTATGTTTTGTGTATCCTCTCTCTCTCTTTCCCTTTGTATTTTGTGTATCCTCTCTCTCTCTGTGTCCCTTTGTGTTTTGTGTATCCTCTCTCTCTCTCTCTCTCTCTCTGTCCCTTTGTGTTTTGTATATCCTCTCTCTCTCTCTGTCCCTTTGTGTTTTGTGTATCCTCTCTCCATCTCTCTGTCCCTTTGTGTTGTATATCCTCTCTCTCTGTCCCATTGTGTTTTGTATATCCTCTCTCTCTCTCTCTCTCTGTCCCTTTGTGTTTTGTGTATCCAGTCTCTCCGTCTCTCTGCCCCTTGAGTTTTGTGTATCCTCTCTCTCCGTCTCTCTGTCCCTTTGTGTTTTGTGTATCCTATCTCTCTCTCTCTGTCCCTTTGTTTGTTTATCCTCTCTCTCCGTCTCTCTGTCCCTTTGTGTTTTGTGTATCGTCTCTCTCTGTCCCTTTGTGTTTTGTATATCCTCTCTGTCTCTCTCTCTCTGTCCCTTTGTTTTGTGTATACTCTCTCTCTCTCTCCCTTTGTGTTTTGTGTATCCTCTCTCTCTCTGTCCCTTTGTGTTTTGTATATCCTCTCTCTCTGTCCCTTGTGTTTTGTGTATCCTCTCTCCGTCTCTCTGTCCCTTTGTGTTTTGTATATCCTCTCTCTCTGTCCCTTTATGTTTTGTGTATCCTCTCTCTCTCTTTCCCTTTGTATTTTGTGTATCCTCTCTCTCTCTGTGTCCCTTTGTGTTTTGTGTATCCTCTCTCTCTCTCTCTCTCTGTCCCTTTGTGTTTTGTGTATCCTCTCTCTCTCTCTCTGTCCCTTTGTGTTTGGTGTATCCTCTCTCTCTCTCCGTCTCTCTGTCCCTTTGTGTTTTGTATATCCTCTCTTTCTGTCCCTTTGTGTTTTGTGTATCCTCTCTCTCTCTCTCTGTCCCTTTGTATTTTGTGTATCCTCTCTCTCCGTCTCTGTCCGTTCGTGTTTTGTGTATCCTCTCTTTCTGTCCATTCGTGTTTTGTGTATCCTCTCTCTCTCTCTGTCCCTTTGTGTTTTGTGTATCCAGTCTCTCCGTCTCTCTGCCCCTTGTGTTTTGTGTATCCTCTCTCTCCGTCTCTCTGTCCCTTTGTGTTTTGTGTATCCTCTCTCTCCGTCTCTCTGTCCCTTTGTGGTTTGTGTATCCTCTCTCTCTCTCTGTACCTTTGTGTTTTGTGTATCCTCTCTCTCTCTCTCTCTCTGTCCCTCCGTGTTTTGCGTAACCTCTCTCTCTCCGTCTCTCTGTCCCTTTGTTTTGTGTATCCTATCTCTCTCTCTCTGTCCCTTTGTTTGTTTATCCTCTCTCTCCGTCTCTCTGTCCCTTTGTGTTTTGTGTATCGTCTCTCTCTGTCCCTTTTTGTTTTGTATATCCTCTCTCTCTCTCTGTCCCTTTGTGTTTTGTGTATCCTCTCTCCATCTCTCTGTCCCTTTGTGTTGTATACCCTCTCTCTCTGTCCCATTGTGTTTTGAGTATCCTCTCTCTCTCTCTGTCCCTTTGTTTTGTGTATACTCTCTCTCTCTCTCCCTTTGTGTTTTGTGTATCCTCTCTCTCCGTCTCTCTGTCCCTTTGTGTTTTGTATATCCTCTCTCTCTGTCCCTTTGTGTTTTGTGTATCCTCTCTCTCTGTCCCTTTGTGTTTTATGTATCCTCTCTCTCTTTGTCCCTTTATGTTTTGTGTATCCTCTCTCTCTCTCTCTCTCTGTCCCTTTGTGTTTTGTGTATCCTCTCTCTCTCTCTCTCTCTGTCCCTTTGTGTTTTGTGTATCCTCTCTCTCCGTCTCTCTGTCCCTTTGTGGTTTGTGTATCCTCTCTCTCTCTCCCTTTCTGTACCTTCGTGTTTTGTGTATCCTCTCTCTCTCCGTCTCTCTGTCCCTTTGTTTTGTGTATCCTATCTCTCTCTCTCTGTCCCTTTGTTTGTGTATCCTCTCTCTCCGTCTCTCTGTCCCTTTGTGTTTCGTGTATCCTCTCTCTCTCGCTCCGTCTCTCTGTCCCTTTGTATTTTGTGTATCCTCTCTCTCTATGTCCCTTTGTGTTTTGTCTATCCTCACTCTCTCCATCTCTGTTTTGTGTATCCTATCTCTCTCTCTCTCTCTGTCCCTTTGTGTTTTGTGTATCCTCTCTCTCTCTGTCCCTTTGTGTTTTGTCTATCCTCTCTCTCTCCATCTCTGTTTTGTGTATCCTATCTCTCTCTCTCGCTTTGTGTTTTGTGTATCCTCTCTCTCTCCGTCTCTCTGTCCCTTTGTGTTTTGTGTATCCTCTCTCTCTCCGTCTCTGTGTTTTGTGTATCCTCTCTCTGTCCCTTTGTATTTTGTGTATCCTCTCTCTCTCTCCGTCTCTCTGTCCCTTTGTGTTTTGTGTATCCTCTCTCTCTCTGTCCCTTTGTGTTTTGTGTATCCTCTCTCTCTCTGTCCCTTTGTGTTTTGTGTATCCTCTCTTTCTCTCTGTCCCTTTGTGTTTGGTGTATCCTCTCTCTCTCTCTCTCTCTCCGTCTCTCTGTCCCTTTGTGTTTTGTATATCCTCTCTTTCTGTCCCTTTGTGTTTTGTGTATCCTCTCTCTCTCTCTGTCCCTTTCTGTTTTGTGTATCCTCTCCCTCTGTCTCTCTGTCCCTTTGTGTTTTGTGTATCCTCTCTCTCTGTCTCTGTCCGTTCGTGTTTTGTGTATCCTCTCTCTCTCTCTGTCCCTTTGTGTTTGTGGTATCTTCTCTCTCTCTCTCTTTCCGTCTCTCTGTCCCTTTGTGTTTTGTGTATCCTCTCTCTCTCTGTCCCTTTGTTTTGTGTATACTCTCTCTCTCTCTCCCTTTGTGTTTTGTGTATCCTCTCTCTCTCTGTCCCTTTGTGTTTTGTATATCCTCTCTCTCTGTCCCTTGTGTTTTGTGTATCCTCTCTCCGTCTCTCTGTCCCTCTGTGTTTTGTATATCCTCTCTCTCTGTCCCTTTATGTTTTGTGTATCCTCTCTCCGTCTCTCTGTCCCTTTGTATTTTGTGTATCCTCTCTCTCTGTCCCTTTGTGTTTTATGTATCCTCTCTCTCTTTGTCCCTTTATGTTTTGTGTATCCTCTCTCGCCGTCTCTCTGTCCCTTTGTGTTTTGTGTATCCTCTCTCTCCATGTCTCTGTCCCTTTGTGGTTTGTGTATCCTCTCTCTCTCTCTCTCTGTACCTTTGTGTTTTGTGTATCCTCTCTCTCTCTCTCTCTCTGTCCCTCCGTGTTTTGCGTATCCTCTCTCTCTCCGTCTCTCTGTCCCTTTGTTTTGTGTATCCTATCTCTCTCTCTCTCAGTCCCTTTGTTTATCCTCTCTCTCCGTCTCTCTGTCCCTTTGTGTTTTGTGTATCCTCTCTCTCTGTCCCTTTGTGTTTTGTATATCCTCTCTCTCTCTCTGTCCCTTTGTGTTTTGTGTATCCTCTCTCCATCTCTCTGTCCCTTTGGTTGTATATCCTCTCTCTCTGTCCCATTGTGTTTTGTATATCCTCTCTCTCTCTCTCTGTCCCTTTGTGTTTTGTGTATCCAGTCTCTCCGTCTCTCTGCCCCTTGAGTTTTGTGTATCCTCTCTCTCCGTCTCTCTGTCCCTTTGTGTTTTGTGTATCCTATCTCTCTCTCTCTGTCCCTTTGTTTGTTTATCCTCTCTCTCCGTCTCTCTGTCCCTTTGTGTTTTGTGTATCGTCTCTCTCTGTCCCTTTGTGTTTTGTATATCCTCTCTGTCTCTCTCTCTCTGTCCCTTTGTTTTGTGTATACTCTCTCTCTCTCTCCCTTTGTGTTTTGTGTATCCTCTCTCTCTCTGTCCCTTTGTGTTTTGTATATCCTCTCTCTCTGTCCCTTGTGTTTTGTGTATCCTCTCTCCGTCTCTCTGTCCCTTTGTGTTTTGTATATCCTCTCTCTCTGTCCCTTTATGTTTTGTGTATCCTCTCTCTCTCTTTCCCTTTGTATTTTGTGTATCCTCTCTCTCTCTGTGTCCCTTTGTGTTTTGTGTATCCTCTCTCTCTCTCTCTCTCTGTCCCTTTGTGTTTTGTGTATCCTCTCTCTCTCTCTCTGTCCCTTTGTGTTTGGTGTATCCTCTCTCTCTCTCCGTCTCTCTGTCCCTTTGTGTTTTGTATATCCTCTCTTTCTGTCCCTTTGTGTTTTGTGTATCCTCTCTCTCTCTCTCTGTCCCTTTGTATTTTGTGTATCCTCTCTCTCCGTCTCTGTCCGTTCGTGTTTTGTGTATCCTCTCTTTCTGTCCATTCGTGTTTTGTGTATCCTCTCTCTCTCTCTGTCCCTTTGTGTTTTGTGTATCCAGTCTCTCCGTCTCTCTGCCCCTTGTGTTTTGTGTATCCTCTCTCTCCGTCTCTCTGTCCCTTTGTGTTTTGTGTATCCTCTCTCTCCGTCTCTCTGTCCCTTTGTGGTTTGTGTATCCTCTCTCTCTCTCTGTACCTTTGTGTTTTGTGTATCCTCTCTCTCTCTCTCTCTCTGTCCCTCCGTGTTTTGCGTAACCTCTCTCTCTCCGTCTCTCTGTCCCTTTGTTTTGTGTATCCTATCTCTCTCTCTCTGTCCCTTTGTTTGTTTATCCTCTCTCTCCGTCTCTCTGTCCCTTTGTGTTTTGTGTATCGTCTCTCTCTGTCCCTTTTTGTTTTGTATATCCTCTCTCTCTCTCTGTCCCTTTGTGTTTTGTGTATCCTCTCTCCATCTCTCTGTCCCTTTGTGTTGTATACCCTCTCTCTCTGTCCCATTGTGTTTTGAGTATCCTCTCTCTCTCTCTGTCCCTTTGTTTTGTGTATACTCTCTCTCTCTCTCCCTTTGTGTTTTGTGTATCCTCTCTCTCCGTCTCTCTGTCCCTTTGTGTTTTGTATATCCTCTCTCTCTGTCCCTTTGTGTTTTGTGTATCCTCTCTCTCTGTCCCTTTGTGTTTTATGTATCCTCTCTCTCTTTGTCCCTTTATGTTTTGTGTATCCTCTCTCTCTCTCTCTCTCTGTCCCTTTGTGTTTTGTGTATCCTCTCTCTCTCTCTCTCTCTGTCCCTTTGTGTTTTGTGTATCCTCTCTCTCCGTCTCTCTGTCCCTTTGTGGTTTGTGTATCCTCTCTCTCTCTCCCTTTCTGTACCTTCGTGTTTTGTGTATCCTCTCTCTCTCCGTCTCTCTGTCCCTTTGTTTTGTGTATCCTATCTCTCTCTCTCTGTCCCTTTGTTTGTGTATCCTCTCTCTCCGTCTCTCTGTCCCTTTGTGTTTCGTGTATCCTCTCTCTCTCGCTCCGTCTCTCTGTCCCTTTGTATTTTGTGTATCCTCTCTCTCTATGTCCCTTTGTGTTTTGTCTATCCTCACTCTCTCCATCTCTGTTTTGTGTATCCTATCTCTCTCTCTCTCTCTGTCCCTTTGTGTTTTGTGTATCCTCTCTCTCTCTGTCCCTTTGTGTTTTGTCTATCCTCTCTCTCTCCATCTCTGTTTTGTGTATCCTATCTCTCTCTCTCGCTTTGTGTTTTGTGTATCCTCTCTCTCTCCGTCTCTCTGTCCCTTTGTGTTTTGTGTATCCTCTCTCTCTCCGTCTCTGTGTTTTGTGTATCCTCTCTCTGTCCCTTTGTATTTTGTGTATCCTCTCTCTCTCTCCGTCTCTCTGTCCCTTTGTGTTTTGTGTATCCTCTCTCTCTCTGTCCCTTTGTGTTTTGTGTATCCTCTCTCTCTCTGTCCCTTTGTGTTTTGTGTATCCTCTCTTTCTCTCTGTCCCTTTGTGTTTGGTGTATCCTCTCTCTCTCTCTCTCTCTCCGTCTCTCTGTCCCTTTGTGTTTTGTATATCCTCTCTTTCTGTCCCTTTGTGTTTTGTGTATCCTCTCTCTCTCTCTGTCCCTTTCTGTTTTGTGTATCCTCTCCCTCTGTCTCTCTGTCCCTTTGTGTTTTGTGTATCCTCTCTCTCTGTCTCTGTCCGTTCGTGTTTTGTGTATCCTCTCTCTCTCTCTGTCCCTTTGTGTTTGTGGTATCTTCTCTCTCTCTCTCTTTCCGTCTCTCTGTCCCTTTGTGTTTTGTGTATCCTCTCTCTCTCTGTCCCTTTGTTTTGTGTATACTCTCTCTCTCTCTCCCTTTGTGTTTTGTGTATCCTCTCTCTCTCTGTCCCTTTGTGTTTTGTATATCCTCTCTCTCTGTCCCTTGTGTTTTGTGTATCCTCTCTCCGTCTCTCTGTCCCTCTGTGTTTTGTATATCCTCTCTCTCTGTCCCTTTATGTTTTGTGTATCCTCTCTCTCTCTTTCCCTTTGTATTTTGTGTATCCTCTCTCTCTCTGTGTCCCTTTGTGTTTTGTGTATCCTCTCTCTCTCTCTCTCTCTCTCTGTCCCTTTGTGTTCTGTGTATCCTCTCTCTCTCTCTCTGTCCCTTTGTGTTTGGTGTATCCTCTCTCTCTCTCCGTCTCTCTGTCCCTTTGTGTTTTGTATATCCTCTCTTTCTGTCCCTTTGTGTTTTGTGTATCCTCTCTCTCTCTCTCTCTCTGTCCCTTTGTATTTTGTGTATCCTCTCTCTCCGTCTCTGTCCGTTCGTGTTTTGTGTATCCTCTCTTTCTGTCCATTCGTGTTTTGTGTATCCTCTCTCTCTCTCTGTCCCTTTGTGTTTTGTGTATCCAGTCTCTCCGTCTCTCTGCCCCTTGTGTTTTGTGTATCCTCTCTCTCCGTCTCTCTGTCCCTTTGTGTTTTGTGTATCCTCTCTCTCCGTCTCTCTGTCCCTTTGTGGTTTGTGTATCCTCTCTCTCTCTGTACCTTTGTGTTTTGTGTATCCTCTCTCTCTCTCTCTCTCTGTCCCTCCGTGTTTTGCGTAACCTCTCTCTCTCCGTCTCTCTGTCCCTTTGTTTTGTGTATCCTATCTCTCTCTCTCTGTCCCTTTGTTTGTTTATCCTCTCTCTCCGTCTCTCTGTCCCTTTGTGTTTTGTGTATCGTCTCTCTCTGTCCCTTTTTGTTTTGTATATCCTCTCTCTCTCTCTGTCCCTTTGTGTTTTGTGTATCCTCTCTCCATCTCTCTGTCCCTTTGTGTTGTATACCCTCTCTCTCTGTCCCATTGTGTTTTGAGTATCCTCTCTCTCTCTCTGTCCCTTTGTTTTGTGTATACTCTCTCTCTCTGTCCCTTTGTGTTTTGTGTATCCTCTCTCTCCGTCTCTCTGTCCCTTTGTGTTTTGTATATCCTCTCTCTCTGTCCCTTTGTGTTTTGTGTATCCTCTCTCTCTGTCCCTTTGTGTTTTATGTATCCTCTCTCTCTTTGTCCCTTTATGTTTTGTGTATCCTCTCTCTCTCTCTCTCTCTGTCCCTTTGTGTTTTGTGTATCCTCTCTCTCTCTCTCTCTCTGTCCCTTTGTGTTTTGTGTATCCTCTCTCTCCGTCTCTCTGTCCCTTTGTGGTTTGTGTATCCTCTCTCTCTCTCCCTTTCTGTACCTTCGTGTTTTGTGTATCCTCTCTCTCTCCGTCTCTCTGTCCCTTTGTTTTGTGTATCGTATCTCTCTCTCTCTGTCCCTTTGTTTGTGTATCCTCTCTCTCCGTCTCTCTGTCCCTTTGTGTTTCGTGTATCCTCTCTCTCTCGCTCCGTCTCTCTGTCCCTTTGTGTTTTGTGTATTCTCTCTCTATGTCCCTTTGTGTTTTGTCTATCCTCACTCTCTCCATCTCTGTTTTGTGTATCCTATCTCTCTCTCTCTCTCTGTCCCTTTGTGTTTTGTGTATCCTCTCTCTCTCTGTCCCTTTGTGTTTTGTCTATCCTCTCTCTCTCCATCTCTGTTTTGTGTATCCTATCTCTCTCTCTCGCTTTGTGTTTTGTGTATCCTCTCTCTCTCCGTCTCTCTGTCCCTTTGTGTTTTGTGTATCCTCTCTCTCTCCGTCTCTGTGTTTTGTGTATCCTCTCTCTGTCCCTTTGTATTTTGTGTATCCTCTCTCTCTCTCCGTCTCTCTGTCCCTTTGTGTTTTGTGTATCCTCTCTCTCTCTGTCCCTTTGTGTTTTGTGTATCCTCTCTCTCTCTGTCCCTTTCTGTTTTGTGTATCCTCTCTTTCTCTCTGTCCCTTTGTGTTTGGTGTATCCTCTCTCTCTCTCCGTCTCTCTGTCCCTTTGTGTTTTGTATATCCTCTCTTTCTGTCCCTTTGTGTTTTGTGTATCCTCTCTCTCTCTCTGTCCCTTTCTGTTTTGTGTATCCTCTCCCTCTGTCTCTCTGTCCCTTTGTGTTTTGTGTATCCTCTCTCTCTGTCTCTGTCCGTTCGTGTTTTGTGTATCCTCTCTCTCTCTCTGTCCCTTTGTGTTTGCGGTATCTTCTCTCTCTCTCTCTTTCCGTCTCTCTGTCCCTTTGTGTTTTGTGTATCCTCTCTCTCTCTGTCCATTTTTTTTGTGTATCCTCTCTCTCTGTCTCTCTGTCCCTTTGTGTTTTGTGTATCCTCTCTCTCCGTCTCTCTGTCCCTTTGTGGTTTGTGTATCCAATCTCTCTCTCCCCTTCTGTACCTTTGTGTTTTGTGTGTCCTCTCTCTCTCTCTCTGTCCCTTTGTGTTTTGCGTATCCTCTCTCTCTCCGTCTCTCTGTCCCTTTCTTTTGTGTATCCTATCTCTCTCTCTCTGTCCCTTTGTTTGTGTATCCTCTCTCTCCGTCTCTCTGTCCCTTTGTGTTTGGTGTATCCTCTCTCTCTCGCTCCGTCTCTCTGTCCCTTTGTGTTTTGTCTATCCTCACTCTCTCCATCTCTGTTTTGTGTATCCTATCTCTCTCTCTCTCTGTCCCTTTGTGTTTTGTGTATCCTCTCTCTCTCTGTCCCTTTGTGTTTTGTCTATCCTCTCTGTCTCCATCTCTGTTTTGTGTATCCTATCTCACTCTATCGCTTTGTGTTTTGTGTATCCTCTCTCTCTCCGTCTCTCTGTCCCTTTGTGTTTTGTGTATCCTCTCTCTCTCCGTCTCTGTGTTTTGTGTATCCTCTCTCTGTCCCTTTGTATTTTGTGTATCCTCTCTCTCTCTCTCCGTCTCTCTGTCCCTTTGTGTTTTGTGTATCCTCTCTCTCTCTGTCCCTTTGTGTTTTGTGTATCCTCTCTCTCTCTGTCCCTTTGTGTTTTGTGTATCCTCTCTTTCTCTCTGTCCCTTTGTGTTTGGTGTATCCTCTCTCTCTCTCTCTCTCTCCGTCTCTCTGTCCCTTTGTGTTTTGTGTATCCACTCTCTCCATCTCTCTGACCCTTTGTGTTTTGTGTCTCTCTCTCCGTCTCTGTCCCTTTGTGTTTTGTGTATCCTCTCTCTCCGTCTCTCCATCCCTTTGTGTTTTGTGTATCCTCTCTCTCGCCGTCTCTGTCCATTCGTGTTTTGTGTATCCTCTCTCTCTCTCTGTCCCTTTGTGTTTTGTGTATCCAGTCTCTCCGTCTCTCTGCCCCTTGTGTTTTGTGTATCCTCTCACTCCGTCTCTCTGTCCCTTTGTGTTTCGTGTATCCTCTCTCTCTCGCTCCGTCTCTCTGTCCCTTTGTGTTTTGTGTATCCTCTCTCTCTATGTCCCTTTGTGTTTTGTCTATCCTCACTCTCTCCATCTCTGTTTTGTGTATCCTATCTCTCTCTCTCTCTCTGTCCCTTTGTGTTTTGTGTATCCTCTCTCTCTCTGTCCCTTTGTGTTTTGTCTATCCTCTCTCTCTCCATCTCTGTTTTGTGTATCCTATCTCTCTCTATCGCTTTGTGTTTTGTGTATCCTCTCTCTCTCCGTCTCTCTGTCCCTTTGTGTTTTGTGTATCCTCTCTCTCTCCGTCTCTGTGTTTTGTGTATCCTCTCTCTGTCCCTTTGTATTTTGTGTATCCTCTCTCTCTCTCCGTCTCTCTGTCCCTTTGTGTTTTGTGTATCCTCTCTCTCTCTGTCCCTTTGTGTTTTGTGTATCCTCTCTCTCTCTGTCCCTTTGTGTTTTGTGTATCCAGTCTCTCCGTCTCTCTGCCCCTTGTGTTTTGTGTATCCTCTCACTCCGTCTCTCTGTCCCTTTGTGTTTCGTGTATCCTCTCTCTCTCGCTCCGTCTCTCTGTCCCTTTGTGTTTTGTGTATCCTCTCTCTCTATGTCCCTTTGTGTTTTGTCTATCCTCACTCTCTCCATCTCTGTTTTGTGTATCCTATCTCTCTCTCTCTCTCTGTCCCTTTGTGTTTTGTGTATCCTCTCTCTCTCTGTCCCTTTGTGTTTTGTCTATCCTCTCTCTCTCCATCTCTGTTTTGTGTATCCTATCTCTCTCTATCGCTTTGTGTTTTGTGTATCCTCTCTCTCTCCGTCTCTCTGTCCCTTTGTGTTTTGTGTATCCTCTCTCTCTCCGTCTCTGTGTTTTGTGTATCCTCTCTCTGTCCCTTTGTATTTTGTGTATCCTCTCTCTCTCTCCGTCTCTCTGTCCCTTTGTGTTTTGTGTATCCTCTCTCTCTCTGTCCCTTTGTGTTTTGTGTATCCTCTCTCTCTCTGTCCCTTTGTGTTTTGTGTATCCTCTTTCTCTCTGTCCCTTTGTGTTTGGTGTATCCTCTCTCTCTCTCTCTCTCTCCGTCTCTCTGTCCCTTTGTGTTTTGTATATCCTCTCTTTCTGTCCGTTTGTGTTTTGTGTATCCTCTCTCTCTCTCTGTCCCTTTCTGTTTTGTGTATCCTCTCCCTCTGTCTCTCTGTCCCTTTGTGTTTTGTGTATCCTCTCTCTCCGTCTCTGTCCGTTCGTGTTTTGTGTATCCTCTCTCTCTCTCTGTCCCTTTGTGTTTGTGGTATCTTCTCTCTCTCTCTCTTTCCGTCTCTCTGTCCCTTTGTGTTTTGTGTATCCTCTCTCTCTGTCCCTTTGTGTTTTGTGTATGCTCTCTCTCTGTCTCTCTGTCCCTTTGTGCATTGTATACTCTCTCTCTCTCTGTCCCTTTGAGTTTTGTGTATCCTCTCTCTCCGTCTCTGTCCCTTTGTGTTTTGTGTATCCTCTCTCTCCGTCTCTCCATCCCTTTGTGTTTTGTGTATCCTCTCTCTCGCCGTCTCTGACCGTTCGTGTTTTGTGTATCCTCTCTCTCTCTCTGTCCCTTTGTGTTTTGTGTATCCAGTCTCTCCGTCTCTCTGCCCCTTGTGTTTTGTGTATGCTCTCTCTCTGTCTCTCTGTCCCTTTGTGTTTTGTGTATCATCTCTCTCCGTGTCTCTGTCCCTTTGTGGTTTGTGTATCCTCTCTCTCTCTCTCTCTGTACCTTTGTGTTTTGTGTATCCTCTCTCTCTCTCTCTCTCTCTCTCTGTCCCTCCGTGTTTTGCGTATCCTCTCTCTCTCCGTCTCTGTCCCTTTGTTTTGTGTATCCTATCTCTCTCTCTCTGTCCCTTTGTTTATCCTCTCTCTCCGTCTCTCTGTCCCTTTGTGTTTTGTGTATCCTCTCTCTCTGTCCCTTTGTGTTTTGTATATCCTCTCTCTCTCTCTGTCCCTTTGTGTTTTGTGTATCCTCTCTCCATCTCTCTGTCCCTTTGTGTTGTATACCCTCTCTCTCTGTCCCATTGTGTTTTGTATATCCTCTCTCTCTCTCTCTCTCTGTCCCTTTGTGTTTTGTGTATCCAGTCTCTCCGTCTCTCTGCCCCTTGAGTTTTGTGTATCCTCTCTCTCCGTCTCTCTGTCCCTTTGTGTTTTGTGTATCCTATCTCTCTCTCTCTGTCCCTTTGTTTGTTTATACTCTCTCTCCGTCTCTCTGTCCCTTTGTGTTTTGTGTATCGTCTCTCTCTGTCCCTTTGTGCTTTGTATATCCTCTCTCTCTCTGTCCCTTTGTGTTTTGTGTATCCTCTCTCCATCTCTCTGTCCCATTGTGTTTTGTATATCCTCTCTCTCTCTCTCTCTGTCCCTTTGTTTTGTGTATACTCTCTCTCTCTCTCCCTTTGTGTTTTGTGTATCCTCTCTCTCTCTGTCCCTTTGTGTTTTGTGTATCCTCTCTCTCCGTCTCTCTGTCCCTTTGTGTTTTGTATATCCTCTTTCTCTGTCCCTTTGTGTTTTGTGTATCCTCTCTCCGTCTCTCTGTCCCTTTGTGTTTTGTATATCCTCTCTCTCTGTCCCTTTATGTTTTGTGTATCCTCTCTCTCTCTTTCCCTTTGTATTTTGTGTATCCTCTCTCTCTCTGTGTCCCTTTGTGTTTTGTGTATCCTCTCTCTCTCTCTCTCTCTGTCCCTTTGTGTTTTGTGTATCCTCTCTCTCTCTCTCTCTCTGTCCCATTGTATTTTGTGTATCCTCTCTCTCCGTCTCTGTCCGTTCGTGTTTTGTGTATCCTCTCTCTCTCTCTGTCCCTTTGTGTTTGGTGTATCTTCTCTCTCTCTCTCCCCGTCTCTCTGTCCCTTTGTGTTTTGTGTATCGTCTCTCTCTGTCCTTTTGTGTTTTGTGTATCCACTCTCTCCGTCTCTCTGTCCCTTTGGGCTTGGTATATTCTCTCTCTCTCTGTCCCTTTGAGTTTTGTGTATCCTCTCTCTCCATCTCTGTCCCTTTGTGTTTTGTGTATCCTCTCTGTCCGTCTCTCCATCCCTTTGTGTTTTGTGTATCCTCTCTCTCGCCGTCTCTGTCCATTCGTGTTTTGTGTATCCTCTCTCTCTCTCTGTCCCTTTGTGTTTTGTGTATCCAGTCTCTCCGTCTCTCTGCCCCTTGTGTTTTGTGTATCCTCTCTCTCCGTCTCTCTGTCCCTTTGTGTTTTGTGTATCCTCTCTCTCCGTGTCTCTGTCCCTTTGTGGTTTGTGTATCCTCTCTCTCTCTCTCTCTGTACCTTTGTGTTTTGTGTATCCTCTCTCTCTCTCTCTCTCTGTCCCTCCGTGTTTTGCGTATCCTCTCTCTCTCCGTCTCTCTGTCCCTTTGTTTTGTGTATCCTATCTCTCTCTCTCTCTGTCCCTTTGTTTATCCTCTCTCTCCGTCTCTCTGTCCCTTTGTGTTTTGTGTATCCTCTCTCTCTGTCCCTTTGTGTTTTGTATATCCTCTCTCTCTCTCTGTCCCTTTGTGTTTTGTGTATCCTCTCTCCATCTCTCTGTCCCTTTGTGTTGTATATCCTCTCTCTCTGTCCCATTGTGTTTTGTATATCCTCTCTCTCTCTCTCTCTCTGTCCCTTTGTGTTTTGTGTATCCAGTCTCTCCGTCTCTCTGCCCCTTGAGTTTTGTGTATCCTCTCTCTCCGTCTCTCTGTCCCTTTGTGTTTTGTGTATCCTATCTCTCTCTCTCTGTCCCTTTGTTTGTTTATCCTCTCTCTCCGTCTCTCTGTCCCTTTGTGTTTTGTGTATCGTCTCTCTCTGTCCCTTTGTGTTTTGTATATCCTCTCTGTCTCTCTCTCTCTGTCTCTTTGTTTTGTGTATACTCTCTCTCTCTCTCCCTTTGTGTTTTGTGTATCCTCTCTCTCTCTGTCCCTTTGTGTTTTGTATATCCTCTCTCTCTGTCCCTTGTGTTTTGTGTATCCTCTCTCCGTCTCTCTGTCCCTTTGTGTTTTGTATATCCTCTCTCTCTGTCCCTTTATGTTTTGTGTATCCTCTCTCTCTCTTTCCCTTTGTATTTTGTGTATCCTCTCTCTCTCTGTGTCCCTTTGTGTTTTGTGTATCCTCTCTCTCTCTCTCTCTCTCTGTCCCTTTGTGTTTTGTGTATCCTCTCTCTCTCTCTCTGTCCCTTTGTGTTTGGTGTATCCTCTCTCTCTCTCCGTCTCTCTGTCCCTTTGTGTTTTGTATATCCTCTCTTTCTGTCCCTTTGTGTTTTGTGTATCCTCTCTCTCTCTCTCTCTCTGTCCCTTTGTATTTTGTGTATCCTCTCTCTCCGTCTCTGTCCGTTCGTGTTTTGTGTATCCTCTCTCTCTCTCTGTCCCTTTGTGTTTGGTGTATCTTCTCTCTCTCTCTCCGTCTCTCTGTCCCTTTGTGTTTTGTGTATCCTCTCTTTCTGTCCATTCGTGTTTTGTGTATCCTCTCTCTCTCTCTGTCCCTTTGTGTTTTGTGTATCCAGTCTCTCCGTCTCTCTGCCCCTTGTGTTTTGTGTATCCTCTCTCTCCGTCTCTCTGTCCCTTTGTGTTTTGTGTATCCTCTCTCTCCGTCTCTCTGTCCCTTTGTGGTTTGTGTATCCTCTCTCTCTCTCTGTACCTTTGTGTTTTGTGTATCCTCTCTCTCTCTCTCTCTCTCTGTCCCTCCGTGTTTTGCGTATCCTCTCTCTCTCCGTCTCTCTGTCCCTTTGTTTTGTGTATCCTATCTCTCTCTCTCTGTCCCTTTGTTTGTTTATCCTCTCTCTCCGTCTCTCTGTCCCTTTGTGTTTTGTGTATCGTCTCTCTCTGTCCCTTTTTGTTTTGTGTATCCTCTCTCCATCTCTCTGTCCCTTTGTGTTGTATACCCTCTCTCTCTGTCCCATTGTGTTTTGAGTATCCTCTCTCTCTCTCTCCGTCTCTCTGTCCCTTTGTGTTTTGTGTATCCTCTCTCTCTCCGTCTCTGTCCCTTTGTGTTTTGTGTATCCTCTCTCTCTCTCCGTCTCTCTGTCCCTTTGTGTTTTGTGTATCCTCTCTCTCTCTCCGTCTCTCTGTCCCTTTGTGTTTTGTGTATCCTCTCTCTCTCCGTCTCTGTCCCTTTGTATTTTGTGTATCCTCTCTCTCTCTCTCCGTCTCTCTGTCCCTTTGTGTTTTGTGTATCCTCTCTCTCTCCGTCTCTGTCCCATTGTGTTTTGAGTATCCTCTCTCTCTCTCTCCGTCTCTCTGTCCCTTTGTGTTTTGTGTATCCTCTCTCTCTCTGTCCCTTTGTGTTTGGTGTATCCTCTCTCTCTCTCTCTCTCTCCGTCTCTCTGTCCCTTTGTGTTTTGTGTATCCACTCTCTCCATCTCTCTGTCCCTTTGTGTTTTGTGTATCCACTCTCTCCATCTCTCTGACCCTTTGTGCTTTGTATATTCTCTCTCTCTCTGTCCCTTTGAGTTTTGTGTCTCTCTCTCCGTCTCTGTCCCTTTGTGTTTTGTGTATCCTCTCTCTTTCTCTCCGTCTCTCTGTCCCTTTGTGTTTTGTGTATCCTCTCTCTCTCCGTCTCTGTCCCTTTGTATTTTGTGTATCCTCTCTCTCTCTCTCCGTCTCTCTGTCCCTTTGTGTTTTGTGTATCCTCTCTCTCTCCGTCTCTGTCCCTTTGTGTTTTGTGTATCCTCTCTCTCTCTCCGTCTCTCTGTCCCTTTGTGTTTTGTGTATCCTCTCTCTCGCCGTCTCTGTCCATTCGTGTTTTGTGTATCCTCTCTCTCTCTCTGTCCCTTTGTGTTTTGTGTATCCAGTCTCTCCGTCTCTCTGCCCCTTGTGTTTTGTGTATCCTCTCTCTCCGTCTCTCTGTCCCTTTGTGTTTTGTGTATCCTCTCTCTCTATGTCCCTTTGTGTTTTGTCTATCCTCACTCTCTCCATCTCTGTTTTGTGTATCCTATCTCTCTCTCTCTCTCTGTCCCTTTGTGTTTTGTGTATCCTCTCTCTCTCTGTCCCTTTGTGTTTTGTCTATCCTCTCTCTCTCCATCTCTGTTTTGTGTATCCTATCTCTCTCTATCGCTTTGTGTTTTGTGTATCCTCTCTCTCTCCGTCTCTCTGTCCCTTTGTGTTTTGTGTATCCTCTCTCTCTCCGTCTCTGTGTTTTGTGTATCCTCTCTCTGTCCCTTTGTATTTTGTGTATCCTCTCTCTCTCTCCGTCTCTCTGTCCCTTTGTGTTTTGTGTATCCTCTCTCTCTCTGTCCCTTTGTGTTTTGTGTATCCTCTCTCTCTCTGTCCCTTTGTGTTTTGTGTATCCTCTTTCTCTCTGTCCCTTTGTGTTTGGTGTATCCTCTCTCTCTCTCTCTCTCTCCGTCTCTCTGTCCCTTTGTGTTTTGTATATCCTCTCTTTCTGTCCGTTTGTGTTTTGTGTATCCTCTCTCTCTCTCTGTCCCTTTCTGTTTTGTGTATCCTCTCCCTCTGTCTCTCTGTCCCTTTGTGTTTTGTGTATCCTCTCTCTCCGTCTCTGTCCGTTCGTGTTTTGTGTATCCTCTCTCTCTCTCTGTCCCTTTGTGTTTGTGGTATCTTCTCTCTCTCTCTCTTTCCGTCTCTCTGTCCCTTTGTGTTTTGTGTATCCTCTCTCTCTGTCCCTTTGTGTTTTGTGTATGCTCTCTCTCTGTCTCTCTGTCCCTTTGTGCATTGTATACTCTCTCTCTCTCTGTCCCTTTGAGTTTTGTGTATCCTCTCTCTCCGTCTCTGTCCCTTTGTGTTTTGTGTATCCTCTCTCTCCGTCTCTCCATCCCTTTGTGTTTTGTGTATCCTCTCTCTCGCCGTCTCTGACCGTTCGTGTTTTGTGTATCCTCTCTCTCTCTCTGTCCCTTTGTGTTTTGTGTATCCAGTCTCTCCGTCTCTCTGCCCCTTGTGTTTTGTGTATGCTCTCTCTCTCTCTCTCTGTCCCTTTGTGTTTTGTGTATCCAGTCTCTCCGTCTCTCTGCCCCTTGTGTTTTGTGTATCCTCTCTCTCCGTCTCTCTGTCCCTTTGTGTTTTGTGTATCCTCTCTCTCCGTCTCTCTGTCCCTTTGTGGTTTGTGTATCCTCTCTCTCTCTCTGTACCTTTGTGTTTTGTGTATCCTCTCTCTCTCTCTCTCTCTCTGTCCCTCCGTGTTTTGCGTATCCTCTCTCTCTCCGTCTCTCTGTCCCTTTGTTTTGTGTATCCTATCTCTCTCTCTCTGTCCCTTTGTTTGTTTATCCTCTCTCTCCGTCTCTCTGTCCCTTTGTGTTTTGTGTATCGTCTCTCTCTGTCCCTTTTTGTTTTGTGTATCCTCTCTCCATCTCTCTGTCCCTTTGTGTTGTATACCCTCTCTCTCTGTCCCATTGTGTTTTGAGTATCCTCTCTCTCTCTCTCCGTCTCTCTGTCCCTTTGTGTTTTGTGTATCCTCTCTCTCTCTGTCCCTTTGTGTTTTGTGTATCCTCTCTTTCTCTCTGTCCCTTTGTGTTTGGTGTATCCTCTCTCTCTCTCTCTCTCTCCGTCTCTCTGTCCCTTTGTGTTTTGTGTATCCACTCTCTCCATCTCTCTGACCCTTTGTGCTTTGTATATTCTCTCTCTCTCTGTCCCTTTGAGTTTTGTGTCTCTCTCTCCGTCTCTGTCCCTTTGTATTTTGTGTATCCTCTCTCTCTCTCTCCGTCTCTCTGTCCCTTTGTGTTTTGTGTATCCTCTCTCTCTCTGTCCCTTTGTGTTTTGTGTATCCTCTCTCTCTCTCTCTCTGTCCCTTTGTGTTTTGTGTATCCTCTCTCTCTCTCTCTCTCTCTCTCCGTCTCTCTGTCCCTTTGTGTTTTGTGTATCCTCTCTTTCTCTCTGTCCCTTTGTGTTTGGTGTATCCTCTCTCTCTCTCTCTCTCTCTCTCTCCGTCTCTCTGTCCCTTTGTGTTTTGTGTATCCTCTCTCTCTCCGTCTCTGTCCCTTTGTATTTTGTGTATCCTCTCTCTCTCTCTCCGTCTCTCTGTCCCTTTGTGTTTTGTGTATCCTCTCTCTCTCCGTCTCTGTCCCTTTGTGTTTTGTGTATCCTCTCTCTCTCTCTCCGTCTCTCTGTCCCTTTGTGTTTTGTGTATCCTCTCTCTCTCCGTCTCTGTCCCTTTGTGTTTTGTGTATCCTCTCTCTCTCTCCGTCTCTCTGTCCCTTTTGTGTTTTGTGTATCCTCTCTCTCTCTCCGTCTCTCTGTCCCCTTTGTGTTTTGTGTATCCTCTCTCTCTCCGTCTCTGTCCCTTTGTATTTTGTGTATCCTCTCTCTCTCTCTCCGTCTCTCTGTCCCTTTGTGTTTTGTGTATCCTCTCTCTCGCCGTCTCTGTCCATTCGTGTTTTGTGTATCCTCTCTCTCTCTCTGTCCCTTTGTGTTTTGTGTATCCAGTCTCTCCGTCTCTCTGCCCCTTGTGTTTTGTGTATCCTCTCTCTCCGTCTCTCTGTCCCTTTGTGTTTTGTGTATCCTCTCTCTCTATGTCCCTTTGTGTTTTGTCTATCCTCACTCTCTCCATCTCTGTTTTGTGTATCCTATCTCTCTCTCTCTCTCTGTCCCTTGTGTTTTGTGTATCCTCTCTCTCTCTGTCCCTTTGTGTTTTGTCTATCCTCTCTCTCTCCATCTCTGTTTTGTGTATCCTATCTCTCTCTATCGCTTTGTGTTTTGTGTATCCTCTCTCTCTCCGTCTCTCTGTCCCTTTGTGTTTGTGTATCCTCTCTCTCTCCGTCTCTGTGTTTTGTGTATCCTCTCTCTGTCCCTTTGTATTTTGTGTATCCTCTCTCTCTCTCCGTCTCTCTGTCCCTTTGTGTTTTGTGTATCCTCTCTCTCTCTGTCCCTTTGTGTTTTGTGTATCCTCTCTCTCTCTGTCCCTTTGTGTTTTGTGTATCCTCTTTCTCTCTGTCCCTTTGTGTTTGGTGTATCCTCTCTCTCTCTCTCTCTCTCCGTCTCTCTGTCCCTTTGTGTTTTGTATATCCTCTCTTTCTGTCCGTTGTGTTTTGTGTATCCTCTCTCTCTCTCTGTCCCTTTCTGTTTTGTGTATCCTCTCCCTCTGTCTCTCTGTCCCTTTGTGTTTTGTGTATCCTCTCTCTCCGTCTCTGTCCGTTCGTGTTTTGTGTATCCTCTCTCTCTCTCTGTCCCTTTGTGTTTGTGGTATCTTCTCTCTCTCTCTCTTTCCGTCTCTCTGTCCCTTTGTGTTTTGTGTATCCTCTCTCTCTGTCCCTTTGTGTTTTGTGTATGCTCTCTCTCTGTCTCTCTGTCCCTTTGTGCATTGTATACTCTCTCTCTCTCTGTCCCTTTGAGTTTTGTGTATCCTCTCTCTCCGTCTCTGTCCCTTTGTGTTTTGTGTATCCTCTCTCTCCGTCTCTCCATCCCTTTGTGTTTTGTGTATCCTCTCTCGCCGTCTCTGACCGTTCGTGTTTTGTGTATCCTCTCTCTCTCTCTGTCCCTTTGTGTTTTGTGTATCCAGTCTCTCCGTCTCTCTGCCCCTTGTGTTTTGTGTATGCTCTCTCTCTGTCTCTCTGTCCCTTTGTGTTTTGTGTATCATCTCTCTCCGTCTCTCTGTCCCTTTGTGGTTTGTGTATCCTCTCTCTCTCTCTCTCTGTACCTTTGTGTTTGTGTATCCTCTCTCTCTCTCTCTCTCTCTGTCCCTCCGTGTTTTGCGTATCCTCTCTCTCTCCGTCTCTGTCCCTTTGTTTTGTGTATCCTATCTCTCTCTCTCTGTCCCTTTGTTTATCCTCTCTCTCCGTCTCTCTGTCCCTTTGTGTTTTGTGTATCCTCTCTCTCTGTCCCTTTGTGTTTTGTATATCCTCTCTCTCTCTCTGTCCCTTTGTGTTTTGTGTATCCTCTCTCCATCTCTCTGTCCCTTTGTGTTGTATACCCTCTCTCTCTGTCCCATTGTGTTTTGTATATCCTCTCTCTCTCTCTCTGTCCTTTGTGTTTTGTGTATCCAGTCTCTCCGTCTCTCTGCCCCTTGAGTTTTGTGTATCCTCTCTCTCCGTCTCTCTGTCCCTTTGTGTTTTGTGTATCCTATCTCTCTCTCTCTGTCCCTTTGTTTGTTTATCCTCTCTCTCCGTCTCTCTGTCCCTTTGTGTTTTGTGTATCGTCTCTCTCTGTCCCTTTGTGTTTTGTATATCCTCTCTCTCTCTGTCCCTTTGTGTTTTGTGTATCCTCTCTCCATCTCTCTGTCCCATTGTGTTTTGTATATCCTCTCTCTCTCTCTCTCTCTGTCCCTTTGTTTTGTGTATACTCTCTCTCTCTCTCCCTTTGTGTTTTGTGTATCCTCTCTCTCTCTGTCCCTTTGTGTTTTGTGTATCCTCTCTCTCCGTCTCTCTGTCCCTTTGTGTTTTGTATATCCTCTTTCTCTTGTCCCTTTGTGTTTTGTGTATCCTCTCTCCGTCTCTCTGTCCCTTTGTGTTTTGTATATCCTCTCTCTCTGTCCCTTTATGTTTTGTGTATCCTCTCTCCTCTCTTTCCCTTTGTATTTTGTGTATCCTCTCTCTCTCTCTGTGTCCCTTTGTGTTTTGTGTATCCTCTCTCTCTCTCTCTCTCTGTCCCTTTGTGTTTTGTGTATCCTCTCTCTCTCTCTCTCTCTCTGTCCCTTTGTGTTTGTGTATCCTCTCTCTCTCTCCGTCTCTCTGTCCCTTTGTGTTTTGTATATCCTCTCTTTCTGTCCCTTTGTGTTTTGTGTATCCTCTCTCTCTCTCTCTCTGTCCCATTGTATTTTGTGTATCCTCTCTCTCCGTCTCTGTCCGTTCGTGTTTTGTGTATCCTCTCTCTCTCTCTGTCCCTTTGTGTTTGGTGTATCTTCTCTCTCTCTCTCCCCGTCTCTCTGTCCTTTGTGTTTTGTGTATCGTCTCTCTCTGTCCCTTTGTGTTTTGTGTATCCACTCTCTCCGTCTCTCTGTCCCTTTGGGCTTTGTATATTCTCTCTCTCTCTGTCCTTGAGTTTTGTGTATCCTCTCTCTCCATCTCTGTCCCTTTGTGTTTTTGTGTATCCTCTCTGTCCGTCTCTCCATCCCTTTGTGTTTTGTGTATCCTCTCTCTCGCCGTCTCTGTCCATTCGTGTTTTGTGTATCCTCTCTCTCTCTCTGTCCCTTTGTGTTTTGTGTATCCAGTCTCTCCGTCTCTCTGCCCCTTGTGTTTTTGTGTATCCTCTCTCTCCGTCTCTCTGTCCCTTTGTGTTTTGTGTATCCTCTCTCTCCGTGTCTCTGTCCCTTTGTGGTTTGTGTATCCTCTCTCTCTCTCTCTGTACCTTTGTGTTTTGTGTATCCTCTCTCTCTCTCTCTCTCTGTCCCTCCGTGTTTTGCGTATCCTCTCTCTCTCCGTCTCTCTGTCCCTTTGTTTTGTGTATCCTATCTCTCTCTCTCTCTGTCCCTTTGTTTATCCTCTCTTCTCCGTCTCTCTGTCCCTTTGTGTTTTGTGTATCCTCTCTCTCTGTCCCTTTGTGTTTTGTATATCCTCTCTCTCTCTCTGTCCCTTTGTGTTTTGTGTATCCTCTCTCCATCTCTCTGTCCCTTTGTGTTGTATATCCTCTCTCTCTCTGTCCCATTGTGTTTTGTATATCCTCTCTCTCTCTCTCTCTCTCGTCCCTTTGTGTTTTGTGTATCCAGTCTCTCCGTCTCTCTGCCCCTTGAGTTTTGTGTATCCTCTCTCTCCGTCTCTCTGTCCCTTTGTGTTTTGTGTATCCTATCTCTCTCTCTCTGTCCCTTTGTTTGTTTATCCTCTCTCTCCGTCTCTCTGTCCCTTTGGTTTTGTGTATCGTCTCTCTCTGTCCCTTTGTGTTTTGTATATCCTCTCTGTCTCTCTCCTCTCTGTCTCTTTGTTTTTGTGTTACTCTCTCTCTCTCTCCTTTGTGTTTTGTGTATCCTCTCTCTCTCTGTCCCTTTGTGTTTTGTATATCCTCTCTCTCTGTCCCTTGTGTTTTGTGTATCCTCTCTCCGTCTCTCTGTCCCTTTGTGTTTTGTATATCCTCTCTCTCTGTCCCTTTATGTTTTGTGTATCCTCTCTCTCTCTTTCCCTTTGTATTTTGTGTATCCTCTCTCTCTCTGTGTCCCTTTGTGTTTTGTGTATCCTCTCTCTCTCTCCTCTCTCTCTGTCCCTTTGTGTTTTGTGTATCCTCTCTCTCTCTCTCTGTCCCTTTGTGTTTGGTGTATCCTCTCTCTCTCTCCGTCTCTCTGTCCCTTTGTGTTTTGTATATCCTCTCTTTCTGTCCCTTTGTGTTTTGTGTATCCTCTCTCTCTCTCTCTCTCTGTCCCTTTGTATTTTGTGTATCCTCTCTCTCCGTCTCTGTCCGTTCGTGTTTTGTGTATCCTCTCTCTCTCTCTGTCCCTTTGTGTTTGGTGTATCTTCTCTCTCTCTCTCCGTCTCTCTGTCCCTTTGTGTTTTGTGTATCCTCTCTTTCTGTCCATTCGTGTTTTGTGTATCCTCTCTCTCTCTCTGTCCCTTTGTGTTTTGTGTATCCAGTCTCTCCGTCTCTCTGCCCCTTGTGTTTTGTGTATCCTCTCTCTCCGTCTCTCTGTCCCTTTGTGGTTTTGTGTATCCTCTCTCTCCGTCTCTCTGTCCCTTTGTGGTTTGTGTATCCTCTCTCTCTCTCTGTACCTTTGTGTTTTGTGTATCCTCTCTCTCTCTCTCTCTCTCTGTCCCTCCGTGTTTTGCGTATCCTCTCTCTCTCCGTCTCTCTGTCCCTTTGTTTTGTGTATCCTATCTCTCTCTCTCTGTCCCTTTGTTTGTTTATCCTCTCTCTCCGTCTCTCTGTCCCTTTGTGTTTTGTGTATCGTCTCTCTCTGTCCCTTTTTGTTTTGTGTATCCTCTCTCCATCTCTCTGTCCCTTTGTGTTGTATACCCTCTCTCTCTGTCCCATTGTGTTTTGAGTATCTCTCTCTCTCTCTGTCCCTTTGTGTTTTGTGTATCATCTCTCCATCTCTCTGTCCCTTTGTGTTGTATATCCTCTCTCTCTGTCCCATTGTGTTTTGTATATCCTCTCTCTCTCTCTCTCTCTGTCCCTTTGTGTTTTGTGTATCCAGTCTCTCCGTCTCTCTGCCCCTTGTGTTTTGTGTATCCTCTCTCTCCGTCTCTCTGTCCCTTTGTGTTTTGTGTATCCTCTCTCTCTCTCCGTCTCTCTGTCCCTTTGTGTTTTGTATATCCTCTCTCTCTGTCCCTTTATGTTTTTGTGTATCCTCTCTCTCTCTTTCCCTTTGTATTTTGTGTATCCTCTCTCTCTCTCTGTGTCCCTTTGTGTTTTGTGTATCCTCTCTCTCTCTCTCTCTCTGTCCCTTTGTGTTTTGTGTATCCTCTCTCTCTCTCTCTCTCTCTGTCCCTTTGTGTTTGGTGTATCCTCTCTCTCTCTCCGTCTCTCTGTCCTTTGTGTTTTGTATATCCTCTCTTTCTGTCCCTTTGTGTTTTGTGTATCCTCTCTCTCTCTCTCTCTCTGTCCCATTGTATTTTGTGTATCCCTCTCCTCTCCGTCTCTGTCCGTTCGTGTTTTGTGTATCCTCTCTCTCTCTCTGTCCCTTTGTGTTTGGTGTATCTTCTCTCTCTCTCTCCCCGTCCTCTCTGTCCCTTTGTGTTTTGTGTATCGTCTCTCTCTGTCCCTTTGTGTTTTTGTGTATCACTCTCTCCGTCTCTCTGTCCCTTTGGGCTTTGTATATTCTCTCCTCTCTCTGTCCCTTTGAGTTTTGTGTATCCTCTCTCTCCATCTCTGTCCCTTGTGTTTTGTGTATCCTCTCTGTCCGTCTCTCCATCCCTTTGTGTTTTGTGTATCCCTCTCTCTCGCCGGTCTCTGTCCATTCGTGTTTTGTGTATCCTCTCTCTCTCTCTGTCCCTTTGTGTTTTGTGTATCCAGTCTCTCCGTCTCTCTGCCCCTTGTGTTTTGTGTATCCTCTCTCTCCGTCTCTCTGTCCCCTTTGTGTTTTGTGTATCCTCTCTCTCCGTGTCTCTGTCCCTTTGTGGTTTGTGTATCCTCTCTCTCTCTCTCTCTGTACCTTTGTGTTTTGTGTATCCTCTCTCTCTTCTCTCTCTGTCCCTCCGTGTTTTGCGTATCCTCTCTCTCTCCGTCTCTCTGTCCCTTTGTTTTGTGTATCCTATCTCTCTCTCTCTCTGTCCCTTTGTTTATCCTCTCTCTCCGTCTCTCTGTCCCTTTGTGTTTTGTGTATCCTCTCTCTCTGTCCCTTTGTGTTTTGTATATCCTCTCTCTCTCTCTGTCCCTTGTGTTTTGTGTATCCTCTCTCCATCTCTCTGTCCCTTTGTGTTGTATATCCTCTCTCTCTGTCCCATTGTGTTTTGTATATCCTCTCTCTCTCTCTCTCTCTGTCCCTTTGTGTTTTGTGTATCCAGTCTCTCCGTCTCTCTGCCCCTTGAGTTTTGTGTATCCTCTCTCTCCGTCTCTCTGTCCCTTTGTGTTTTGTGTATCCTATCTCTCTCTCTCTGTCCCTTTGTTTGTTTATCCTCTCTCTCCGTCTCTCTGTCCCTTTGTGTTTTGTGTATCGTCTCTCTCTGTCCCTTTGTGTTTTGTATATCCTCTCTGTCTCTCTCTCTCTGTCTCTTTGTTTTGTGGTATACTCTCTCTCTCTCTCCCTTTGTGTTTGTGTATCCTCTCTCTCTCTGTCCCTTTGTGTTTTGTATATCCTCTCTCTCTGTCCCTTGTGTTTTGTGTATCCTCTCTCCGTCTCTCTGTCCCTTTGTGTTTTGTATATCCTCTCTCTCTGTCCCTTTATGTTTTGTGTATCCTCTCTCTCCTCTTCCCTTTGTATTTTGTGTATCTCTCTCTCTCTGTGTCCCTTTGTGTTTTGTGTATCCTCTCTCTCTCTCTCTCTCTCTGTCCCTTTGTGTTTTGTGTATCTCTCTCCTCTCTCTCTGTCCCTTTGTGTTTGGTGTATCCTCTCTCTCTCTCCGTCTCTCTGTCCCTTTGTGTTTTGTATATCCTCTCTTTCTGTCCCTTTGTGTTTTGTGTATCCTCTCTCTCTCTCTCTCTCTGTCCCTTTGTATTTTGTGTATCCTCTCTCTCCGTCTCTGTCCGTTCGTGTTTTGTGGTATCCTCTCTCTCTCTCTGTCCCTTTGTGTTTGGTGTATCTTCTCTCTCTCTCTCCGTCTCTCTGTCCCTTTGTGTTTTGTGTATCCTCTCTTTCTGTCCATTCGTGTTTTGTGTATCCTCTCTCTCTCTCTGTCCCTTTGTGTTTTGTGTATCCAGTCTCTCCGTCTCTCTGCCCCTTGTGTTTTGTGTATCCTCTCTCTCCGTCTCTCTGTCCCTTTGTGTTTTGTGTATCCTCTCTCTCCGTCTCTCTGTCCCTTTGTGGTTTGTGTATCCTCTCTCTCTCTCTGTACCTTTGTGTTTTGTGTATCCTCTCTCTCTCTCTCTCTCTCTGTCCCTCCGTGTTTTGCGTATCCTCTCTCTCTCCCGTCTCTCTGTCCCTTTGTTTTGTGTATCCTATCTCTCTCTCTCTGTCCCTTTGTTTGTTTATCCTCTCTCTCCGTCTCTCTGTCCCTTTGTGTTTTTGTGTATCGTCTCTCTCTGTCCCTTTTTGTTTTGTGTATCCTCTCTCCATCTCTCTGTCCCTTTGTGTTGTATACCCTCTCTCTCTGTCCCATTGTGTTTTGAGTATCCTCTCTCTCTCTCTGTCCCTTTGTGTTTTGTGTATCATCTCTCCATCTCTCTGTCCCTTTGTGTTGTATATCCTCTCTCTCTGTCCCATTGTGTTTTGTATATCCTCTCTCTCTCTCTCTCTCTGTCCCTTTGTGTTTTGTGTATCCAGTCTCTCCGTCTCTCTGCCCCTTGTGTTTTGTGTATCCTCTCTCTCCGTCTCTCTGTCCCTTTGTGTTTTGTGTATCCTCTCTCTCTCTCCGTCTCTCTGTCCCTTTGTGTTTTGTGTATCCTCTCTCTCTATGTCCCTTTGTGTTTTGTCTATCCTCACTCTCTCCATCTCTGTTTTGTGTATCCTATCTCTCTCTCTCTCTCTGACCCTTTGTGTTTTGTGTATCCTCTCTCTCTCTGTCCCTTTGTGTTTTGTCTATCCTCTCTCTCTCCATCTCTGTTTTGTGTATCCTATCTCTCTCTATCGCTTTGTGTTTTGTGTATCCTTTCTCTCTGTCCCTTTGTGTTTTGTGTATCCTCTCTCTCTCCGTCTCTCTGTCCCTTTGTGTTTTGTGTATCCTCTCTCTCTCCGTCTCTGTGTTTTGTGTATCCTCTCTCTGTCCCTTTGTATTTTGTGTATCCTCTCTCTCTCTCCGTCTCTCTGTCCCTTTGTGTTTTGTGTATCCTCTCTCTCTCTGTCCCTTTGTGTTTTGTGTATCCTCTCTCTCTCTGTCCCTTTGTGTTTTGTGTATCCTCTTTCTCTCTGTCCCTTTGTGTTTGGTGTATCCTCTCTCTCTCTCTCTCTCTCTCCGTCTCTCTGTCCCTTTGTGTTTTGTATATCCTCTCTTTCTGTCCCTTTGTGTTTTGTGTATCCTCTCTCTCTCTCTGTCCCTTTCTGTTTTGTGTATCCTCTCCCTCTGTCTCTCTGTCCCTTTGTGTTTTGTGTATCCTCTCTCTCCGTCTCTGTCCGTTCGTGTTTTGTGTATCCTCTCTTTCTCTCTGTCCCTTTGTGTTTGTGGTATCTTCACTCTCTCTCTCTTTCCGTCTCTCTGTCCCTTTGTGTTTTGTGTATCCTCTCTCTCTGTCCCTTTGTGTTTTGTGTATGCTCTCTCTCTGTCTCTCTGTCCCTTTGTGCTTTGTATATTCTCTCTCTCTCTGTCCCTTTGAGTTTTGTGTATCCTCTCTCTCCGTCTCTGTCCCTTTGTGTTTTGTGTATCCTCTCTCTCCGTCTCTCCATCCCTTTGTGTTTTGTGTATCCTCTCTCTCGCCGTCTCTGACCGTTCGTGTTTTGTGTGTCCTCTCTCTCTCTCTGTCCCTTTGTGTTTTGTGTATCCAGTCTCTCCGTCTCTCTGCCCCTTGTGTTTTGTGTATGCTCTCTCTCTGTCTCTCTGTCCCTTTGTGTTTTGTGTATTATCTCTCTCCGTCTCTCTGTCCCTTTGTGGTTTGTGTATCCTCTCTCTCTCTCTCTCTGTACCTTTGTGTTTTGTGTATCCTCTCTCTCTCTCTCTCTCTCTGTCCCTCCGTGTTTTGCGTATCCTCTCTCTCTCCGTCTCTCTGTCCCTTTGTTTTGTGTATCCTATCTCTCTCTCTCTGTCCCTTTGTTTATCCTCTCTCTCCGTCTCTCTGTCCCTTTGTGTTTTGTGTATCCTCTCTCTCTGTCCCTTTGTGTTTTGTATATCCTCTCTCTCTCTCTGTCCCTTTGTGTTTTGTGTATCCTCTCTCCATCTCTCTGTCCCTTTGTGTTGTATACCCTCTCTCTCTGTCCCATTGTGTTTTGTATATCCTCTCTCTCTCTCCATCCCTTTGTGTTTTGTGTATCCTCTCTCTCGCCGTCTCTGTCCCTTTGTGTTTTGTGTATCCTCTCTCTCTGTCCCTTTGCGTTTTGTGTATGCTCTCTCTCTGTCTCTCTGTCCCTTTGTGTTTTGTGTATCCACTCTCTCCGTCTCTCTGTCCCTTTGTGCTTTGTATATTCTCTCTCTCTCTGTCCCTTTGAGTTTTGTGTATCCTCTCTCTCCGTCTCTGTCCCTTTGTGTTTTGTGTATCCTCTCTCTCCGTCTCTCCATCCCTTTGTGTTTTGTGTATCCTCTCTCTCGCCGTCTCTGTCCATTCGTGTTTTGTGTATCCTCTCTCTCTCTCTCTGTCCCTTTGTTTGTTTATCCTCTCTCTCCGTCTCTCTGTCCCTTTGTGTTTTGTGTATCCTCTCTCTCTCTGTCCCTTTGTGTTTTGTGTATCCTCTCTTTCTCTCTGTCCCTTTGTGTTTGGTGTATCCTCTCTCTCTCTCTCTCTCTCTCTCTCCGTCTCTCTATCCCTTTGTGTTTTGTATATCCTCTCTTTCTGTCCCTTTGTGTTTTGTGTATCCTCTCTCTCTCTCTGTCCCTTTCTGTTTTGTGTATCCTCTCTCTCCGTCCCTTTGTGTTTTGTGTATCCTCTCTCTCCGTCTCTCTGTCCCTTTGTGTTTTGTGTATCCTCTCTCTCTCTCTCTCTGTCCCTTTGTGTTTGGTGTATCCTCTCTCTCTCTCTCTGTCCCTTTGTGTTTGGTGTATCCTCTCTCTCTCTCTCTCCGTCTCTCTGTCCCTTTGTGTTTTGTGTATCCTCTCTCTCTCTCTCTGTCCCTTTGAGTTTTGTGTATCCTCACTCTCCGTCTCTGTCCGTTCGTGTTTTGTGTATCCTCTCTCTCTCTCTGTCCCTTTGTGTTTGGTGTATCTTCTCTCTCTCTCTCTCTCTCCGTCTCTCTGTCCCTTTGTGTTTTGTGTATCCTCTCTCTCTGTCCCTTTGCGTTTTGTGTATGCTCTCTCTCTGTCTCTCTGTCCCTTTGTGTTTTGTGTATCCACTCTCTCCGTCTCTCTGTCCCTTTGTGCTTTGTATATTCTCTCTCTCTCTGTCCCTTTGAGTTTTGTGTATCCTCTCTCTCCGTCTCTGTCCCTTTGTGTTTTGTGTATCCTCTCTCTCCGTCTCTCCATCCCTTTGTGCTTTGTGTATCCTCTCTCTCGCCGTCTCTGTCCATTCGTGTTTTGTGTATCCTCTCTCTCTCTCTGTCCCTTTGTGTTTTGTGTATCCAGTCTCTCCGTCTCTCTGCCCCTTGTGTTTTGTGTATCCTCTCTCTCCGTCTCTCTGTCCCTTTGTGTTTTGTGTATCCTCTCTCTCCGTCTCTCTGTCCCTTTGTGGTTTGTGTATCGTCTCTCTCTCTCTCTCTGTACCTTTGTGTTTTGTGTATCCTCTCTCTCTCTCTCTCTCTGTCCCTCCGTGTTTTGCGTATCCTCTCTCTCTCCGTCTCTCTGTCCCTTTGTTTTGTGTATCCTATCTCTCTCTCTCTGTCTGTTTGTTTATCCTCTCTCTCCGTCTCTCTGTCCCTTTGTGTTTTGTGTATCGTCTCTCTCTGTCCCTTTGTGTTTTGTATATCCTCTCTCTCTCTGTCCCTTTGTGTTTTGTGTATCCTCTCTCCATCTCTCTGTCCCATTGTGTTTTGTATATCCTCTCTCTCTCTCTCTCTCTCTGTCCCTTTGTGTTTTGTGTATCCTCTCTCTCTCTATCGCTTTGTGTTTTGAGTATCCTCTCTCTCTCTCCGTCTCTCTGTCCCTTTGTTTTGTGTATACTCTCTCTCTCTCTCCCTTTGTGTTTTGTGTATCCTCTCTCTCTCTGTCCCTTTGTGTTTTGTGTATCCTCCTCTCTCTCCGTCTCTCTGTCCCTTTGTGTTTTGTATATCCGTCTCTCTCTGTCCCTTTGTGTTTTGTGTATCCTCTCTCCGTCTCTCTGTCCCTTTGTGTTTTGTATATCCTCTCTCTCTGTCCCTGTGTTTTCTGTATCCTCTCTCTCTCTCTCTCTCTCTGTCCCTTTGTGTTTGGTGTATCCTCTCTCTCTCTCCGTCTCTCTGTCCCTTTGTGTTTTGTATATCCTCTCTTTCTGTCCCTTTGTGTTTTGTGTATCCTCTCTCTCTCTCTCTCTCTGTCCCTTTGTATTTTGTGTATCCTCTCTCTCCGTCTCTGTCCGTTCGTGTTTTGTGTATGCTCTCTCTCTGTCTCTCTGTCCCTTTGTGTTTTGTGTATCCTCTCTCTCCGTCTCTGTCCCTTTGTGTTTTGTGTATCCTCTCTCTCCGTCTCTCCATCCCTTTGTGTTTTGTGTATCCTCTCTCTCGCCGTCTCTGTCCCTTTGTGTTTTGTGTATCCTCTCTCTCTGTCCCTTTGCGTTTTGTGTATGCTCTCTCTCTGTCTCTCTGTCCCTTTGTGTTTTGTGTATCCACTCTCTCCGTCTCTCTGTCCCTTTGTGCTTTGTATATTCTCTCTCTCTCTGTCCCTTTGAGTTTTGTGTATCCTCTCTCTCCGTCTCTGTCCCTTTGTGTTTTGTGTATCCTCTCTCTCCGTCTCTCCATCCCTTTGTGTTTTGTGTATCCTCTCTCTCGCCGTCTCTGTCCATTCGTGTTTTGTGTATCCTCTCTCTCTCTCTCTGTCCCTTTGTGTTTTGTGTATCCAGTCTCTCCGTCTCTCTGCCCCTTGTGTTTTGTGTATCCTCTCTCTTCGTCTCTCTGTCCCTTTGTGTTTTGTGTATCCTCTCTCTCCGTCTCTCTGTCCCTTTGTGGTTTGTGTATCCTCTCTCTCTCTCTGTACCTTTGTGTTTTGTGTATCCTCTCTCTCTCTCTCTCTGTCCCTCCGTGTTTTGCGTATCCTCTCTCTCTCCGTCTGTCTGTCCCTTTGTTTTGTGTATCCTATCTCTCTCTCTCTGTCCCTTTGTTTGTTTATCCTCTCTCTCCGTCTCTCTGTCCCTTTGTGTTTTGTGTATCGTCTCTCTCTGTCCCTTTGTGTTTTGTATATCCTCTCTCTCTCTCTGTCCCTTTGTGTTTTGTGTATCCTCTCTCCATCTCTCTGTCCCTTTGTGTTGTATACCCTCTCTCTCTCTGTCCCATTGTGTTTTGAGTATCCTCTCTCTCTCTCCGTCTCTCTGTCCCTTTGTTTTGTGTATACTCTCTCTCTCTCTGTGTTTTGTGTATCCTCTCTCTCTCTCTCTGTCCCTTTGTGTTTTGTGTATCCTCTCTCTCCGTCTCTCTGTCCCTTTGTGTTTTGTATATCCTCTCTCTCTGTCCCTTTGTGTTTTGTGTATCCTCTCTCCGTCTCTCTGTCCCTTTGTGTTTTGTATATCCTCTCTCTCTGTCCCTTTGTGTTTTATGTATCCTCTCTCTCTTTGTCCCTTTATGTTTTGTGTATCCTCTCTCTCTCTGTGTCCCTTTGTGTTTTGTGTATCCTCTCTCTCTCTCTCTCTCTGTCCCTTTGTGTTTTGTGTATCCTCTCTCTCTCCGTCTCTCTGTCCCTTTGTTTTGTGTATCCTATCTCTCTCTCTCTGTCCCTTTGTTTGTGTATCCTCTCTCTCCGTTTCTCTGTCCCTTTGTGTTTCGTGTATCCTCTCTCTCTCGCTCCGTCTCTCTGTCCCTTTGTGTTTTGTGTATCCTCTCTTCTATGTCCCTTTGTGTTTTGTCTATCCTCACTCTCTCCATCTCTGTTTTGTGTATCCTATCTCTCTCTCTCTCTCTGTCCCTTTGTGTTTTGTCTATCCTCACTCTCTCCATCTCTGTTTTGTGTATCCTATCTCTCTCTCTCTCTCTGTCCCTTTGTGTTTTGTGTATCCTCTCTCTCTCTGTCCCTTTGTGTTTTGTCTATCCTCTCTCTCTCCATCTCTGTTTTGTGTATCCTATCTCTCTCTATCGCTTTGTGTTTTGTGTATCCTCTCTCTCTCTGTCCCTTTGTGTTTTGTGTATCCTCTCTTTCTCTCTGTCCCTTTGTGTTTGGTGTATCCTCTCTCTCTCTCTGTCCCTTTGTGTTTGGTGTATCCTCTCTCTCTCTCTCTCTCTCTCTCCCCTGTGGTCACTGGGGGACCCGACGGGGGGAGTAATGTGCTCTCTCTCTCTCTCTCTCTATCTCTATCTCTCTCCCCTGTGGTCACTGGGAGACCTGACGGGGGGAGGAATGTTCGTTCTCTCTCTCTCTCTCTCTCTCCCTCCCTCCCTCCCTCCCTCCCCCCCTCCCCCCCCCCCCCCGTGGTCACTGGGAGACCTGACGGGGGGAGGAATGTGCTCTCTCTATCTCTCTCTCTCTCTCTCTCCCCTGTGGTCACTGGAGGACCCGACAGGGGGAGGAATGTGCTCTCTCTCTCTCTCTCTCTCCCCCCTGTGGTCACTGGAGGACCCGACGGGGGGAGGAATGTGCTCTCTCTCTCTCTCTCTTTCTCTCTCCCCCCTGTGGTCACTGGAGGACCCGACGGGGGGGAGGAATGTGCTCTCTCTCTCTCTCTCTCTCTCTCTCTCTCTCCCTCCCTCCCTCCCCCCCCCCCCCCCCCCCCGTGGTCACTGGGAGACCTGACGGGGGGAGGAATGTGCTCTCTCTCTCTCTCTCTCTCCCCCCTGTGGTCACTGGAGGACCCGACGGGGGGAGGAATGTGCTCTCTCTCTCTCTCTCTCTCTCCCCCCTGTGGTCACTGGAGGACCCGACGGGGGGAGGAATGTGCTCTCTCTCTCTCTCTCTCTCTCCCCCCTGTGGTCACTGGAGGACCCGACGGGGGGAGGAATGTGCTCTCTCTCTCTCTCTCTCTCTCTCCCCCCTGTGGTCACTGGAGGACCCGACGGGGGGAGGAATGTGCTCTCTCTCTCTCTCTCTCTCTCTCTCTCTCTCCCCCTCCCTCCCCCTCCCTGCCCTGTGGTCACTGGGGGACCCGATGGAGAGAGGAATTTGTCGGCAATGGAGGGTGACAGGAGGCACGTCAGCTGGCGATCAGCATTGTGGGGGTCTGTCAGGGGCAGAAGCAATCTCTCCATTAGAGGGGTCCAAGGCAGCTTCCCTGTCCCACAGTCAGAGGTTCTGTGTCCCCTGGGCTGTGTGTGAACTCGCAGAAGGGTGGGGAGGCAGGAGGAAGAGCTGTCGATCTGGAAAGCTGATCTCACATTCAATGGGAAGTAACTCCCTCCGACCGATTGCAGGTCTGGTGTTGGTGACACCTCCGAGCTGAGAAAAACGGGATCAGGTGCAGCTTTCCAAATCGAGGCTCACTCTCCTCGGATGCCGTTGTGCCAAGATCCGGGCTTGCTCGCCCTGGAATCTGAACTGCCCAGCTCACAGTAACCAGGATCCAGGTGCGAACTCGCCCTCCCCGGGATCCAGACCTCAAATAACCTCGGCTTGTTTTCCCAGGACGCCATGTTGGATCCAACAGGCCAGGAAGCAGGGATTTTGGTGAGTTGTGTGCAAAGGAGAGGGAGGGAGCGGGTTGGGAAAGGATGTGAGTGAGATGGGGCAGAACTGCTCAGAAGTGCAGCAGGAAGAAAGGGAAACGGGGGAGTGAGGGTGATGGGTGGGGGGGGAGTGAGGGTGATGGGTGGGGGTGGAGTGAGGGGATGGGTGGGGGCGGAGTGAGGGGGATGGGTGGGGGCGGAGTGAGGGTGATGGGTGGGGGGGAGTGAGGGTGATGGGTGGGGGGGAGTGAGGGGGATGGGTGGGGGGGAGTGAGGGGGATGGGTGGGGGGGAGTGAGGGTGATGGGTGGGGCAGAGTGTGATGGGTGGGGGTGGAGTGAGGGGGATGGGTGGGGAGAGTGAGGGTGATGGGTGGAGGTGGAGTGAGGGCGATGGGTGGGGGTGGAGTGAGGGGGATGGGTGGGGGGGAGTGAGGGTGATGGGTGGAGGTGGAGTGAGGGTGATGGGTGGGGGGGAGTGAGGGCGATGGGTGGAGGGGGAGTGAGGGCGATGGGTGGGGGGGAGTGAGGGCGATGGGTGGGGGCGGAGTGAGGGCGATGGGTGGGGGGGGGAGTGAGGGTGATGGGTGGGGGTGGAGTGAGGGGATGGGTGGGGGCGGAGTGAGGGTGATGGGTGGGGGTGGAGTGAGGGTGATGGGTGGGGGGGATTGAGGGTGATGGGTGGGGTGGAGTGAGGGCGATGGGTGGGGGGGAGTGAGGGCGATGGGTGGGGCAGAGTGAGGGTGATGGGTGGGGAGAGTGAGGGTGATGGGTGGAGGTGGAGTGAGGGCGATGGGTGGGGGTGGAGTGAGGGGGATGGGTGGGGGGGAGTGAGGGGATGGGTGGGGGGGAGTGAGGGCGATGGGTGGAGGGGGAGTGAGGGCGATGGGTGGGGAGAGTGAGGGCGATGGGTGGAGGTGGAGTGAGGGCGATGGGTGGGGGCGGAGTGAGGGGGATGGGTGGGGGCGGAGTGAGGGGGATGGGTGGGGGGGAGTGAGGGCGATGGGTGGAGGCGGAGTGAGGGCGATGGGTGGGGGCGGAGTGAGGGCGATGGGTGGGGGCGGAGTGAGGGTGATGGGTGGAGGGGGAGTGAGGGCGATGGGTGGGGGGGAGTGAGGGTGATGGGTGGGGGGGAGTGAGGGCGATGGGTGGAGGGGGAGTGAGGGCGATGGGTGGGGGGGGAGTGAGGGCGATGGGTGGGGGCGGAGTGAGGGCGATGGGTGGGGGCGGAGTGAGGGGATGGGTGGGGGGGAGTGAGGGCGATGGGTGGGGGAGGAGTGAGGGGATGGGTGGGGGGGAGTGAGGGCGATGGGTGGGGGCGGAGTGAGGGCGATGGGTGGAGGTGGAGTGAGGGCGATGGGTGGGGGCGGAGTGAGGGGGATGGGTGGGGCGGAGGGCGATGGGTGGGGGCGGAGTGAGGGGGATGGGTGGGGGTGGAGTGAGGGGGATGGGTGGGGGTGGAGTGAGGGGGATGGGTGGAGGGGGAGTGAGGGGGATGGGTGGAGGTGGAGTGAGGGCGATGGGTGGAGGTGGAGTGAGGGCGATGGGTGGGTGCGGAGTGAGGGCGATGGGTGGGGGCGGAGTGAGGGGGATGGGTGGGGGGGAGTGAGGGCGATGGGTGGAGGTGGAGTGAGGGCGATGGGTGGGGGCGGAGTGAGGGCGATGGGTGGGGGGGGAGTGAGGGCGATGGGTGGGGGGGAGTGAGGGCGATGGGTGGGGGCGGAGTGAGGGGGATGGGTGGGGGCGGAGTGAGGGCGATGGGTGGAGGTGGAGTGAGGGCGATGGGTGGGGGCGGAGTGAGGGGGATGGGTGGGGCGGAGTGAGGGCGATGGGTGGGGGCGGAGTGAGGGGGATGGGTGGGGGGGAGTGAGGGCGATGGGTGGGGGGGGAGTGAGGGCGATGGGTGGGGGGGAGTGAGGGGGATGGGTGGGGGTGGAGTGAGGGTGATGGGTGGGGGGGGAGTGAGGGGGATGGGTGGAGGTGGAGTGAGGGCGATGGGTGGGGGGGAGTGAGGGCGATGGGTGGAGGGGGAGTGAGGGTGATGGGTGGGGAGAGTGAGGGCGATGGGTGGAGGTGGAGTGAGGGCGATGGGTGGGGTCGGAGTGAGGGCGATGGGTGGAGGGGGAGTGAGGGGGATGGGTGGGGGGGGAGTGAGGGCGATGGGTGGAGGTGGAGTGAGGGCGATGGGTGGAGGGGGAGTGAGGGCGATGGGTGGGGGTGGAGTGAGGGCGATGGGTGGAGGGGGAGTGAGGGCGATGGGTGGAGGGGGAGTGAGGGCGATGGGTGGGGGTGGAGTGAGGGCGATGGGTGGGGGTGGAGTGAGGGCGATGGGTGGAGGGGGAGTGAGGGCGATGGGTGGGGGTGGAGTGAGGGCGATGGGTGGGGGGGAGTGAGGGCGATGGGTGGGGGGGAGTGAGGGCGATGGGTGGGGGGGGAGTGAGGGCGATGGGTGGAGGGGGAGTGAGGGCGATGGGTGGGGGTGGAGTGAGGGCGATGGGTGGGGGTGGAGTGAGGGGGATGGGTGGAGGGGGAGTGAGGGCGATGGGTGGGGGTGGAGTGAGGGCGATGGGTGGGGGCGAGTGAGGGCGATGGGTGGGGGCGGAGTGAGGGCGATGGGTGGGGGGGGAGTGAGGGCGATGGGTGGGGGCGGAGTGAGGGGATGGGTGGGGGGGAGTGAGGGCGATGGGTGGGGGGGAGTGAGGGCGATGGGTGGGGGGGAGTGAGGGCGATGGGTGGGGGGGAGTGAGGGCGATGGGTGGAGGGGGAGTGAGGGCGATGGGTGGGGGTGGAGTGAGGGCGATGGGTGGGGGTGGAGTGAGGGGGATGGGTGGAGGGGGAGTGAGGGCGATGGGTGGAGGGGGGAGTGAGGGCGATGGGTGGGGGTGGTGAGGGCGATGGGTGGGGGGGAGTGAGGGTGAAGGGTGGAGGGGGAGTGAGGGCGATGGGTGGGGGGGAGTGAGGGCGATGGGTGGGGGCGGAGTGAGGGCGATGTGTGGGGGGGGAGTGAGGGCGATGGGTGGGGGCGGAGTGAGGGGATGGGTGGGGGGGGAGTGAGGGCGATGGGTGGGGGGGAGTGAGGGCGATGGGTGGGGGGGTGAGGGCGATGGGTGGAGGGGGAGTGAGGGCGATGGGTGGGGGTGGAGTGAGGGCGATGGGTGGGGCAGAGTGAGGGGATAGGTGGGGCAGAGTGAGGGCGATGGGTGGAGGGGATTGAGGGTGATGGGTGGGGGGGAGTGAGGGCGATGGGTGGGGGTGGAGTGAGGGTGATGGGTGGGGGGGAGTGAGGGTGATGGGTGGGGGTGGAGTGAGGGCGATGGGTGGGGGGGAGTGAGGGCGATGGGTGGGGGTGGAGTGAGGGTGATGGGTGGGGGGGAGTGAGGGGGATGGGTGGGGGGGAGTGAGGGCGATGGGTGGGGGTGGAGTGAGGGCGATGGGTGGGGAGAGTGAGGGCGATGGGTGGGGGTGGAGTGAGGGCGATGGGTGGGGGTGGAGTGAGGGCGATGGGTGGGGGCGGAGTGAGGGCGATGGGTGGGGGGGAGTGAGGGGGATGGGTGGGGGCGGAGTGAGGGTGATGGGTGGGGAGAGTGAGGGCGATGGGTGGAGGGGGAGTGAGGGCGATGGGTGGGGGTGGAGTGAGGGGGATGGGTGGGGCGGAGTGAGGGTGATGGGTGGGGGGGAGTGTGATGGGTGGGGGGGAGTGAGGGTGATGGGTGGGGGGAAGTGAGGGCGATGGGTGGAGGGGAGTGAGGGCGATGGGTGGGGGGGAGTGAGGGCGATGGGTGGGGGCGGAGTGAGGGGGATGGGTGGGGGGGAGTGAGGGCGATGGGTGGGGGGGAGTGAGGGGATGGGTGGGGGGGAGTGAGGGCGATGGGTGGGGGGGAGTGAGGGCGATGGGTGGGGGGGAGTGAGGGGATGGGTGGGGGGGAGTGAGGGCGATGGGTGGGGGTGGAGTGAGGGCGATGGGTGGGGGGGAGTGAGTGTGATGGGTGGGGGGGAGGGCGATGGGTGGGGGCGGAGTGAGGGCGAAGGGTGGGGGTGGAGTGAGGGCGATGGGTGGAGGGGGAGTGAGGGCGATGGGTGGAGGGGGAGTGAGGGCGATGGGTGGGGGTGGAGTGAGGGCGATGGGTGGGGGTGGAGTGAGGGGGATGGGTGGAGGGGGAGTGAGGGCGATGGGTGGGGGTGGAGTGAGGGCGATGGGTGGGGGGGGAGTGAGGGCGATGGGTGGGGGGGAGTGAGGGCGATGGGTGGGGGGGAGTGAGGGCGATGGGTGGGGGGGGAGTGAGGGCGATGGGTGGAGGGGGAGTGAGGGCGATGGGTGGGGGTGGAGTGAGGGCGATGGGTGGGGGTGGAGTGAGGGGGATGGGTGGAGGGGGAGTGAGGGCGATGGGTGGGGTGGAGTGAGGGCGATGGGTGGGGGGGAGTGAGGTCGATGGGTGGGGGCGGAGTGAGGGCGATGGGTGGGGGGGAGTGAGGGCGATGGGTGGGGGCGGAGTGAGGGGATGGGTGGGGGGGAGTGAGGGCGATGGGTGGGGGGGAGTGAGGGCGATGGGTGGGGGGGAGTGAGGGCGATGGGTGGAGGGGGAGTGAGGGCGATGTGTGGAGGGGGAGTGAGGGCGATGGGTGGGGGTGGAGTGAGGGCGATGGGTGGGGGTGGAGTGAGGGCGATGGGTGGGGCAGAGTGAGGGGATAGGTGGGGCAGAGTGAGGGCGATGGGTGGAGGGGAGTGAGGGTGATGGGTGGGGGGGAGTGAGGGCGATGGGTGGGGGTTCAGTGAGGGTGATGGGTGGGGGGGAGTGAGGGTGATGGGTGGGGGTGGAGTGAGGGCGATGGGTGGGGGGGAGTGAGGGCGATGGGTGGGGGTGGAGTGAGGGTGATGGGTGGGGGGGAGTGAGGGGGATGGGTGGGGGGGAGTGAGGGCGATGGGTAGGGGTGGAGTGAGGGCGATGGGTGGGGAGAGTGAGGGCGATGGGTGGGGGTGGAGTGAGGGCGATGGGTGGGGGTGGAGTGAGGGCGATGGGTGGGGGCAGAGTGAGGGCGATGGGTGGGGGGGAGTGAGGGGGATGGGTGGGGGCGGAGTGAGGGTGATGGGTGGGGAGAGTGAGGGCGATGGGTGGAGGGGGAGTGAGGGCGATGGGTGGGGGTGGAGTGAGGGGGATGGGTGGGGCGGAGTGAGGGTGATGGGTGGGGGGGAGTGTGATGGGTGGGGGGGAGTGAGGGTGATGGGTGGGGGGAAGTGAGGGCGATGGGTGGAGGGGAGTGAGGGCGATGGGTGGGGGGGAGTGAGGGCGATGGGTGGGGGCGGAGTGAGGGGGATGGGTGGGGGGGAGTGAGGGCGATGGGTGGGGGGGAGTGAGGGGGATGGGTGGGGGGGAGTGAGGGCGATGGGTGGGGGGGAGTGAGGGGATGGGTGGGGGGGAGTGAGGGCGATGGGTGGGGGGGAGTGAGTGTGATGGGTGGGGGGGGAGGGCGATGGGTGGGGGCGGAGTGAGGTCGATGGGTGGAGGTGGAGTGAGGGCGATGGGTGGGGGCGGAGTGAGGGTGATGGGTGGGGGTGGAGTGAGGGTGATGGGTGGGGGCGGAGTGAGGGTGATGGGAGGGGGGAGTGAGGGTGATGGGTGGGGGTGGAGTGAGGTGATGGGTGGGGGTGGAGTGAGGGGATGGGTGGGGGGGAGTGAGGGTGATGGGTGGGGGTGGAGTGAGGGTGATGGGTGGAGGTGGAGTGAGGGCGATGGGTGGGGGTGGAGTGAGGTGATGGGTGGGGGGGAGTGAGGGTGATGGGTGGGGGGGGAGTGAGGGCGATGGGTGGGGGCGGAGTGAGGGTGATGGGTGGGGGTGGAGTGAGGGTGATGGGTGGAGGTGGAGTGAGGGCGATGGGTGGAGGTGGAGTGAGGGGGACGGGTGGGGGGGAGTGAGGGTGATGGGTGGGGGGGGAGTGAGGGCGATGGGTGGGGGCGGAGTGAGGGTGATGGGTGGGGGTGGAGTGAGGGTGATGGGTGGGGGTGGAGTGAGGGTGATGGGTGGGGGCGGAGTGAGGGTGATGGGTGGGGCAGAGTGAGGGTGATGGGTGGGGGTGGAGTGAGGTGATGGGTGGGGGTGGAGTGAGGGGATGGGTGGGGGGGAGTGAGGGTGATGGGTGGGGGTGGAGTGAGGGTGATGGGTGGAGGTGGAGTGAGGGCGATGGGTGGGGGTGGAGTGAGGTGATGGGTGGGGGTGGAGTGAGGTGATGGGTGGGGGGGAGTGAGGGTGAAGGGTGGAGGTGGAGTGAGGTGATGGGTGGGGGGGAGTGAGAGGGATGGGTGGGGGGGAGTGAGGGTGATGGGTGGGGGGGGAGTGAGGGGATGGGTGGGGGGGAGTGAGGGCGATGGGTGGAGGTGGAGTGAGGGCGATGGGTGGGGGTGGAGTGAGGTGATGGGTGGGGGGGAGTGAGGGTGAAGGGTGGGGGTGGAGTGAGGGCGATGGGTGGGGGGGGAGTGAGGTTGGCAGTCGGGAAGGGGAGGGGGTGTGGAATATGGAAAGGGGCATGTGATGGGAGTGGGTGAGGATAGGAAGGTGTGGTGGGGTCTCGATCAGCGATGCAAGCCTGTTTGGGCAGGCTCAGCTTCCCCATTACGATGGAGGTGAGGGGAAGAGGGGAGGGAAGCGATGGGGCAAGGAGAGGAGTGAGGAGGGTGTGAGGGGAGGAAGGAAGGAGGAAGGGTGAGGAGGAGGGCAGAGGAGAAGGGGCAGGTTGATGAGAAGGGGGCGGGTGGAGGAGAGGGGAGCAGGTGGTGAGGGGAGAAATGGGGTAGGGAGAGGAAGAAGGGGATGAGTGGAGTGGATGGCATCGAGGAGAGGAGAGAGTGGGAAAGGGAGGTGTGGGAAAGGGAGGACAATGAGAGTGCATGAGTGCAAGAAGTGTTGAGGAAGAGATGAGGGTTTGAGGGCGAGGGAAGGCTGTTGTGACGGGGAACTGCAGGACGAGGGGAGGTGGCTTGCGAGGGGGAGGGGGAGTGTTTGTGAGGGGGCGGGTGTGCAACGGGCTTTGCGAGGGGACAGGGGCAATGTTGGGGCAGGGGAGACCGTGTCGACGGAGAGGAGGCGGTGCAGAGGGAGAAGAGACGGTGGTGAGGGGAGGGAGTGAGCACGAGGACAGAGTCTCACTCACCGATCTGGGCTGGTTTGGGCAGGTTCAGGTTCTCCATGATGGTTACGAACTCCTGCTGCGTCTTGGTGAGCCTGGGGTTCCACCTCCGCTCCTCATCCACGGTGGTGACTGTCTGTCCTGTGGGGGAGAGCAGAGGAGGGGTAGTTCAATCTGCGGTCCCTCACACCTGGCCCATCCCAGGCTCACGTCCCATCTCCTCCTGAACGCTGCCTGGGACCGACACGCCGTTATCATCGCCCGCCCAGCCAGCCTGGCAATGACCGGCTCTCTCCGATCAGGCCACGACTCAGGCAGGCATTGCAGAGAGATGGTGACTCCTTCACCCACTCACCTCCCTCCTCTTCCCCCTTACCTCCCCTTCCAGTTCCCTGCCCACACCCAACTTCACCCCCTTAAGATTCAAGATCGTTTAACGTCATTTCCTCTACACGAGTGTAAGAAGAATGAATGAGTAATCGTTACTCTGGCTCCCATACAGCACAGATAAAACACAGTAATAATAATCAAAGCAGAATAACTGTAGGTACAGAATTTAGCTGATGTACGTATAATGATTGTACTGTTATAAAGTGAGGCTAGGCTCAACCATCCGTTGTAAAGGAGCAGAGTTCTTTCATAGAGATGATGATAAGAAGCAGATGAGGACTGAAGCCTAGATGAGTAAAGTACTGAAGATATCTATGAAGACGTTTCCAAATTTTATTTAGAGTTAAGACACGGAATAGGCTCACCCAGCCTTTTGAGTTGTGTGGACAGCAACCCAGCAATTAATCTGAGCCTAATCATAGATAGTTTACAATGACCAACTAACCTACCAGCCGGTACATCTTTCGACTGTGGGAGGAGACGCATTCCCGCACACGAGGAATGTACAAACATGCTTACAGACAGCACTGGAACTCAATTCCAAACTCTGATGCCCCAAGTTGTAACAGCACACGTTACGCTCCAGTAACACCCACGTTCTCATCCTCACCTTAGTGGTCGCCAACCCGTCGACCTTTCAGACTTTCCCCGTAGATCCCGAAAAAGAATGAAATATAAATACACAAACACAGTTGAGAGCTTGTTTCCTGGTTGCGGGGTTTTCGTTCTGGTCTTTTCTGCCCCAGTGTGCTTCAGTGGTCCCCAACCGCGAGGAAAGAATGTGGGTCAGTTGCACCTTTCCTCATTCCCCGTCACAGCCACTGTTGAACTTGAACCCATGCGAGGTCAAGAGTTGCCTAAATGCGCGGCTGGCGGGAAGACCCGATGCTGCAGGGCCGGAGTGCCTCTGAACCTGTTTAGCACACCGAATGTCTGTGGGGAATCCGGTGCTAAAATATTCACAGACGACTTAATTCGGGCCCAAGGTTTCATAAGTATCAGAGCAGCTACCTCGCTGTGATCTGCTGAAACAAACTCTTGTCGGCCGATAGATCCTACGAGGGGGGCGGCCACGGGCCCCTCGCTCTCCCTCTCCGGACTGCGGCCACCGTGGCCCCGGCACGGGGACCTCCGGCCCTGACCTTGTCCTCTCACCCGACCCACGAACAGCCGCACCTGGCCAGGGCGTCTGGCGGCAGGCGGGCAGAGGCTGGAGTTTGGGCCCTGAGGCTATCTAATGCGGCAATGAAGCCTCAAAACTGCTTCGGTACCCTGAGTCCAAACACCGTGAAGTTAAAGACGAACCCACTGAGTTTATTCCAGTGGAAAAACGTGAGCAGGGCCGGACAGCAGAGAAGTGCCACGAGCCGCGAAGGTCGTGTTTAACACGCCCGCTCCCCCCGTCGGCCAGTCCACAAGAATATTCAATATTAAACTGGTCCACGGTGCAAAAAAGGGTGGGTACCCTGGTGCTTTGGCATTATTTCTACTTCCTGTCTTTTCTGCCCCAGTGCGCATGCATGCGACTAATCAATTTGGAGGCGATCTCCCGTTTCACCGAGGCCGAGGTAGGGAATCTTGGGCTTAAAAAGTTTGGAGACCACGACTGCACCTGATCTCAGCCCCTGTTCTACCCAATTCAACCCATCCGCTCCCCTGCCAGGGTCAGACCAGCCACCCACCAGCAACCCCCAGGGAAAGTGAGACTGTGGATGCCAAATGAGGGAAATTTCTGCACGCAGAGAGGCAGACAGAGTGGAAAAATGAGAAGGGAGAGTGCTGAGGTTATGCTTTGGCTTGGGTGGGGCTGAATGGCATCTCCCCCACTGGTTCTGCTTACCGGTGTAATCATGTGCAGGATAAAGCAGGCACTGTGGGGGAAGAGTGAAGATCTTCTCATGCACTGATTGGTAGAGAGTCTTGGCAGAGCCTAGAAAAAAAAAGGGAACGTCAGACAGTGACAGGTAACATCTGAGGAATCACTCCGCACCGTCCCATCACACAGTCGCGGGGTCAGGCACAGAGTGAATCTCCCTCCACACCGTCCGATCACACAGTCCCGGGGTCAGACACAGAGTGAATCTCCCTCCACACCATCCCATCACACACTCCCGGGGTCAGACAGAGTGAATCTCCCTCCACACCGTCCGATCACACAGTCCCGGGGTCAGACACAGAGTGAATCTCCCTCCACACCATCCCATCACACACTCCCAGGGTCAGACACAGAGTGAATCTCCCTCCACACCGTTCCATCACACACTCCCAGGGACAGACACAGAGTGAAACTCCCTCCACACCGTCCCATCACACACTCCCAGATCACACACACAGTGAATCTCCCTCCACACCGTCCCATCACACACTCCCGGGGTCAGACACAGAGTGAATCTCCCTCCACACAGTCCCATCACACACTCCCGGGGTCAGACACAGAGTGAATCTCCCTCCACACCGTCCCATCACACACTCCCATGGTCAGACACAGAGTGAATCTCCCTCCACACCGTCCCATCACACACTCCCATGGTCAGACACAGTGAATCTCTCTCCACACTGTCCCATCACACACTCCCATGGTCAGACATAGAGTGAATCTCCCTCCACACTGTCCCATCACACATTCCCATGGTCAGACACAGAGTGAATCTCCCTCCACACTGTCCCATCACACACTCCCGGGGTCAGACGCTGAGTGAATCTCCCTCCTCACCGTCCCATCACACACTCCCGGGGTCAGACACAGAGTGAATCTCCCTCCACACCGTCCCATCACACACTCCTGGGGTCAGACACACAGTGAATCTCCCTCCACACCGTCCCATCACACACTCCCAGATCACACACACAGTGAATCTCCCTCCACACCGTCCCATCACACACTCCCGGGGTCAGACACAGAGTGAATCTCCCTCCACACCGTCCCATCACACACTCCCGGGGTCAGACACAGAGTGAATCTCCCTCCACACCGTCCCATCACACACTCCCAGATCACACACACAGTGAATCTCCCTCCACACCGTCCCATCACACACTCCTGGGGTCAGACACAGAGTGAATCTCCCTCCACACCGTCCCATCACACACTCCCGGGGTCAGACACAGAGTGACCCTCCCTCCACACCGTCCCATCACACACTCCCTGGGTCAGACACAGAGTGACCCTCCCTCCACACCGTCCCATCACACACTCCCGGGGTCAGACACAGAGTGAATCTCCCTCCACACCGTCCCATCACACACTCCCGGGGTCAGACACTCAGTGAAACTCCCTCCACACCGTCCCATCACACACTCCCTGGGTCAGACACAGAGTGACCCTCCCTCCACACCGTCCCATCACACACTCCTGGGGTCAGACACAGAGTGAATCTCCCTCCACACCGTCCAATCACACACTCCCGGGGTCAGACACAGAGTGAATCTCCCTCCACACCGTCCCAACACACACTCCCAGGGTCAGACACAGAGTGAATCTCTCTCCACACCGTCCCATCATACACTCCCGGGGTCAGACACAGAGTGAATCTCCCTCCACACCGTCCCATCACACACTCCCGGGGTCAGACACAGAGTGAATCTCCCTCCACACCGTCCCATCACACACTCCCAGGGTCAGACACAGAGTGAATCTCCCTCCACACCGTCCCATCACACACTCCCGGGGTCAGACACAGAGTGAATCTCCCTCCACACCGTCCCATCACACACTCCCAGGGTCAGACACAGAGTGAATCTCACTCCACACCGTCCCATCACACACTCCCGGGGTCAGACACAGAGTGAATCTCCCTCCACACCGTCCCATCACACACTCCCAGCGTCAGACACAGAGTGAATCTCCCTCCACACCATCCCATCACACACTCCCGGGGTCAGACACAGGGTGAATCTCCCTCCACACCGTCCCATCACACACTCCCGGGGTCAGACACAGAGTGAATCTCCCTCCACACCGTCCCATCACACACTCCCAGGGTCAGACACAGGGTGAATCTCCCTCCACACCGACCCATCACACACTCCCGGGGTCAGACACAGGGTGAATCTCCCTCCACACCGTCCCATCACACACTCCCGGGGTCAGACACAGAGTGAATCCCCCTCCACACCGTCCCATCACACACTCCCGGGGTCAGACACAGAGTGAATCTCCCTCCACACCGTCCCATCACACACTCCCGGGGTCAGACACAGAGTGAATCCCCCTCCACACCGTCCCATCACACACTCCCGGGGTCAGACACAGAGTGAATCCCCCTCCACACCGTCCCATCACACACTCCCAGAGTCAGACACAAACGCCGAGCAGCTACCTTGCTGGAAATCTGTCCGCCCACACCCTCGGATGAGGAGGGCGTCTCCGGTGAAGGCCATGGACTCATCGCTCAGGACAAAGGTGAGACACCCATCGGTATGTCCGGGGGTTGAGCGAGCATTCAGGTGCTGAGTGTGAGGAGGAATCATGGACAGAGAAATAACTGAATTCAAATTGACCCTTCCCTCCTTACAACCCACCACAGAGATCCCTCCTCCCACCCAGAGATCCATCCTCACCCACAGAGATCCCTCCTCACCCACAGAGATCCCTCCTCACCCACAATCCCTCCTCACCCACAGAGATCCCTCCTCACCCACAGAGATCCCTCCTCACCCAGAGATCCCTCCTCACCCACAGAGATCCCTCCTCACCCACAGAGATCCCTCCTCACCCACAATCCCTCCTCACCCACAGAGATCCCTCCTCACCCAGAGATCCCTCCTCACCCACAATCCCTCCTCACCCACAGAGATCCCTCCTCACCCAGAGATCCCTCCTCCCACCCAGAGATCCATCCTCACCCACAGAGATCTCCCCTCACCCACAGAGATCCCTACTCCCACCCAGAGATCCATCCTCACCCACAGAGATCCCTCCTCACCCACAGAGATCCCTCCTCCCACCCAGAGATCCATCCTCACCCAAAGAGATCCCTCCTCTCCCACAGAGATCCCTCCTCCCACCCAGAGATCCATCCTCACCCACAGAGATCCCTCCTCACCCACAGAGATCCCTCCTCCCACCCAGAGATCCATCCTCACCCACAGAGATCCCTCCTCACCCACAGAGATCCCTCCTCACCCACAGAGATCCCTCCTCACCCACAGAGATCCCTCCTCACCCACTGTACTCCCTCCTCACCCAGAGATCCCTCCTCACCCAGAGATCCCTCCTCACCCAGAGTTCCATCCTCACCCACAGAGATCCCTCCTCACCCACAGAGATCTCTCCTCCCACCCACTGTACTCCCTCCTCACCCAGAGATCCCTCCTCACCCACAGAGATTCCTCCTCACCCACAATCCCTCCTCCCACCCAGAGATCCCTCCTCATCCACAGAGATCCCTCCTCACCCACAATCCATCCTCACCCACAGAGAACCCTCCTCACCCACAGAGATCCCTCCTCACCCACAATCCCTCCTCCCACCCAGAGAACCCTCACCCACAGAGATCCCTCCTCACCCACAGTGATCCCTCCTCACCCACAGAGATCCCTCCTCACCCACAATCCTCCCACCCAGAGTACCCTCACCCACAGAGATCACTCCTCCCACCCAGAGAACCCTCCTCACCCACAGAGATCTCTCCTCCCACCCACTGTACTCCCTCCTCACCCAGAGATCCCTCCTCACCCACAGAGATTCCTCCTCACCCACAATCCCTCCTCCCACCCAGAGATTCCTCCTCACCCACAGAGATCCCTCCTCACCCACAATCCCTCCTCACCCAGAGATCCCTCCTCATCCACAGAGATCCCTCCTCACCCAGAGATCCCTCCTCCCAACCAGAGAACCCTCCTCACCCAGAGATCCCTCCTCCCACAGAGATCCCTCCTCACCCACAATCCATCCTCACCCACAGAGAACCCTCCTCACCCACAGAGATCCCTCCTCACCCACAATCCCTCCTCCCACCCAGAGAACCCTCACCCACAGAGATCCCTCCTCACCCACAGTGATCCCTCCTCACCCACAGAGATCCCTCCTCACCCACAATCCTCCCACCCAGAGTACCCTCACCCACAGAGATCACTCCTCCCACCCAGAGAACCCTCCTCACCCACAGAGATCCCTCCTCCCACCCAGAACCCTCCTCACAGAGATCCCTCACCCACAATCCCTCCTCACCCAGAGATCCCTCACCCACAATCCCTCCTCACCCAGAGGTCCCTCACCCACAATCCCTCCTCCCAACCAGAGATCCCTCCTCACCCACAGAGATCCCTCCTCACACAGAGATCCCTCCTCACCCACAGAGAACCCTCCTCACCCACAGAGATCACTCCTCCCACCCAGAGAACCCTCCTCACACAGAGATCCCTCACCCACAATCCCTCCTCACCCACAATCCTCCCACCCAGAGAACCCTCCTCACCCACGGAGATCCCTGGTCACCCAGAGATCCCTCACCCACAATCCCTCCTCCCACCCAGAGAACCCTCCTCACCCACAGAGATCCCTCCTCCCAACCAGAGAACCCTCACCCATAAAGATCCCTCCTCACACAGAGATCCCTCCTCACCCAGAGATCCCTCCCACCCAGAGAACCTCACCCACATAGATCACTCCTCCCACCCAGAGATCCCTCCTCACCCAGAGATCCCTCCTCCCACCCAGAGAACACTCCTCACCCATAAAGATTCCTCCTCACCCAGAGATCCCTCCTCCCACCCAGAGAACACTCCTCACCCATAAAGATTCCTCCTCACCCAGAGATCCCTCCTCACCCACAATCCCTCCTCCCACCCAGAGAACCCTCCTCACACAGAGATCCCTCCTCACCCAGAGATCCCTCCTCACCCAGAGATCCCTCCTCCCACCCAGAGAACACTCCTCACCCATAAAGATTCCTCCTCACCCAGAGATCCCTCCTCACCCAGAGATCCCTCCTCCCACCCAGAGAACACTCCTCACCCATAAAGATTCCTCCTCACCCAGAGATCCCTCCTCACCCAGAGATCCCTCCTCCCACCCAGAGAACACTCCTCACCCATAAAGATTCCTCCTCACCCAGAGATCCCTCCTCACCCACAATCCCTCCTCCCACCCAGAGAACCCTCCTCACACAGAGATCCCTCCTCACCCAGAGTTCCCTCCTCACCCACAGAGATCACTCCTCCCACCCAGAGAACCCTCCTCACCCACAGAGATCCCTCCTCTCACTCAGAGATCCCTCCTCACCCATAAAGATCCCTCCTCACCCAGATATCCCTCCTTCCACCCAGAGATCCCTCCTCACCCATAAAGATCCCTCCTCACCCAGATATCCCTCCCACCCAGAGATCCCTCCTCACCCACAATCCCTCCTCCCAACCAGAGAACCCTCCTCACCCATAAAGATCCCTCCTCACCCAGAGATCACTCCTCCCACCCAGTGAACCCTCCTTACCCAGAGATCCCTCCTCCCACCCAGATATCCCTCCTCACCCATAAAGATCCCTCCTCACCCAGAGATCCCTCCTCCCACCCAGATCCCTCCTCCCACCCAGAGATCCCTCCTCCCACCCAGAGAACCCTCCACCCAGAGATCCCTCCTCCCACCCAGAGATCCCTCCTCACCCACAATCCCTCCTCCCACTCAGAGATCCCTCCTCACCCACAATCCCTCCTCCCACCCAGAGAACCCTCCTCACCCATAAAGATCCCTCCTCACCCAGAGATCCCTCCTCACCCAGATCCCTCCTCACCCATAAAGATCCCTCCTCACCCACAGAGATCACTCCTCCCACCCAGAGAACCCTCCTCCCACCCAGATATCCCTCCTCACCCACAGAGATCCCTCCTCCCACCCAGAGAACCCTCCACCCAGAGATCCCTCCTCACCCACAGAGATCCCTCCTCACCCAGAGAACCCTCCTCACCCACAGAGATCCCTCCTCACCCACAGAGATCCCTCCTCACCCACAGAGATCCCTCCTCACCCACAGAGATCCCTCCTCACCCACAGAGATCCCTCCTCACCCAGAGAACCCTCCTCACCCACAGAGATCCCTCCTCACCCAGAGAACCCTCACCCACAGAGATCCCTCCTCACCCAGAGAACCCTCCTCACCCACAGAGATCCCTCCTCACCCAGAGAACCCTCCATCGACCCAGAGATCCCTCCTCACCCAGAGAACCCTCCTCACCCACAGAGAACCCTCCTCACCCAGAGAACCCTCCATCGACCCAGAGATCCCTCCTTCCACCCAGAGATCCCTCCTCCCACCCAGAGAACCCTCCTCACCCAGAGATCCCTCCTCACCCACAGAGATCCCTCCTCCCACCCAGAGATCCCTCCTCCCACCCACTGTACTCCCTCCTCACCCAGCACTCCTTCCCCGAAGCACAGCAATCCCTCCTCACTACTCACGAACTTCCCGAAGTTGATGGTGTCTCCTTCGCTGACGTGGATGTCTGCTACGGCCCCACTGTCCTTGGAAATAACACTGCGACAGCCCGGAATGATGGATTTGAGGAGACCGCTCCCGGTCACATGGTCCGCGTGGCAGTGCGTATTGACTAAGTGTAACACAACCGCGATGAAGGTTCACATACTCTCCAAGCAGGGCAGTTCACAACAGATCAAACACCCCTCTATCTGCCTCTCCTCCACTCTAACCGTAACTTCCTATGGCCCATGCACAATGAATTTCTGTGGGAGCAGTGTGTGATGGGATGGTCTGGAGGGAACTTCACTCTGTGTCTGACCCTAAAAGTCTGTGATGGGACGGTGTGGAGGGAGATTCACTCTGTGTCTGACCCCGGGAGTCTGTGATGGGACGGTGTGGAGGGAGATTCACTCTGTGACTGACCCTGGGAGAGTGTGATGGGACAGTGTGGAGGGAGATTCACTCTGTATCTGACCCCGGGAGTGTGTGATGGGACGGTATGGAGGGATCTTCACACAGATTCTGACCCCGGGAGTGTGTGATGGGACGGTGTGGAGGGAGATTCACTCTGTGTCTGACCCTGGGAGTGTGTGATGGGATGGTGTGGAGGGAGATTCACTCTGTGTCTGACCCTGGGAGTGTGTGATGGGACGGTGTGGAGGGAGATTCACTCTGTGTCTGACCCTGGGAGTGTGTGATGGGACGGTGTGGAGGGAGATTCACTCTGTGTCTGACCCTGGGAGTGTGTGATGGGACGGTGTGGAGGGAGATTCACACTGTGTCTGACTCCGGGAGTGTGTGATGGGACGGTGTGGAGGGAGATTCACTCTGTCTCTGACCATGGGAGTGTGTGATGGGACGGTGTGGAGGAAGATTCACTCTGTGTCTGACCCTGGGAGTGTGTGATGGGACAGTGTGGAGGGAGATTCACTGTGTCTGACCCTGGGAGTGTGTGATGGGACAGTGTGGAGGGAGATTCACTGTGTCTGACGCTGGGAGTGTGTGATGGGACGGGGTGGAGAGAACTTCACTCTGTGTCTGACCCTGGAAGTGTGTGATGGGACAGTGTGGAGGGAGATTCACTCTGTGTCTGACTCTGGGAGTGTGTGATGGGACGGTGTGAAGGGAGATTCACTCTGTGTCTGACCCTGGGAGTGTGTGATGGGACGGTGTGGAGGGAACTTCACTCTGTGTCTGACCCTGGGAGTATTTGATGGGACAGTGTGGAGGGATCTTCACACTGATTCTGACCCCGGGAGTGTGTGATGGGACGGTGTGGAGGGAGATTCTCTCTGTGTCTGACCCCGGGAGTGTGTGATGGGACGGTGTGGAGGGAGATTCACTCTGTGTCTGAGCCTGGGAGTGTGTGATGGGACGGTGTGGAGGGAGATTCACTCTGTGACTGACCCAGTGAGAGTGTGATGGGATGGTGTGGAGGGAGATTCACTCTGTGTCTGACCCCGGGAGTGTGTGATGGGACGGTTTGGAGGGATCTTCACACTGATTCTGACCCCGGGAGTGTGTGATGGGACGGTGTGGAGGGAGATTCACTCTGTGTCTGACCCTAGGAGAGTGTGATGGGACAGTGTGGAGGGAGATTCACTCTGTGTCTGACCCCGGAAGTGTGTGATGGGACGGTGTGGAGGGAGATTCACTCTGTGTCTGACCCCGGGAGTGTGTGATGGGACGGTGTGGAGGGAGATTCACTCTGTGTCTGATGGTGTGGAGAGAGCACCATTTCTGCCTGACTGAGGAATTGTGTGATAGGGTCATACCTGCATAAAGAAGCTTTAAGCCGAGCTCCTGAATTAACTTTGAGTCCCTGCTGACTTCCTCCAGAACAGGGTCGATGATGATGGCGTCCCTGCTCTGCGCATCTGCCAGAAGGTAGGTGTAGGTGGAGCTAATTTTCTCAAACAACTGGGCAAACGAGACATGGGGAGAAAGGCGGTCAGGACACAAGAAAGTCTACTGAATTTGTAAATAATGAATGCTGCAGACAGCATTCTGGAGGAACTGAATCCTTCTGTAGAGACTTTAATAAACACTGGCTGTTTGACCCACATGGAGGCTATTATTGGTGATGATTATCTGCATGTGTGTAGATGAGAGAGAATCCATCAAGCATAGACCAAACCTTCCTATAAAATGCAATGATTAACCAGAGGAATATTCATCAAATGGCACTTCGCTTTCAGCGTGGGGGTAAAGGGCACTGCAGAGAAAGGGAGGGTGCCTGCGAAATAAATATCTCTACTTGCTCTTTCTCTCCAGATCGGGGCGGTGGGGAATGAGGGAAGAGCAGTAGGTGGTGGGGATTGAGGGAAGAGCAGTAGGTGGTGGGGAATGAGGGAAGAGCAGTCGGTGGTGGGGATTGAGGGAAGAGCAGTCGGTGGTGGGGAATGAGGGAAGAGCAGTCGGTGGTGGGGAATGAGGGAAGAGCAGTCGGTGGTGGGGAATGAGGGAAGAGCAGTCGGTGGTGGGGAATGAGGGAAGAGCAGTCGGTGGTGGGGATTGAGGGAAGAGCAGTCGGTGGTGGGGATTGAGGGAAGAGCAGTAGGTGGTGGGGAATGAGGGAAGAGCAGTAGGTGGTGGGGAATGAGGGAAGAGCAGTCGGTGGTGGGGAATGAGGGAAGAGCAGTCGGTGGTGGGGAATGAAGGAAGAGCAGTAGGTGGTGGGGAATGAGGGAAGAGCAGTAGGTGGTGGGGAATGAGGGAAGAGCAGTAGGTGGTGGGGAATGAGGGAAGAGCAGCAGGTGGTGGGGAATGAGGGAAGAGCAGTCGGTGATGGGGAATGAGGGAAGAGCAGTCGGTGGTGGGGAATGAGGGAAGAGCAGTAGGTGGTGGGGAATGAGGGAAGAGCAGTCGGTGGTGGGGAATGAGGGAAGAGCAGTCGGTGGTGGGGAATGAGGGAAGCGCAGTAGGTGGTGGGGAATGAGGGAAGAGCAGTCGGTAATGGGGAATGAGGGAAGAGCAGTAGGTGGTGGGGAATGAGGGAAGAGCAGTCGGTGATGGGGAATGAGGGAAGAGCAGTCGGTGATGGGGAATGAGGGAAGAGCAGTAGGTGGTGGGGAATGAGGGAAGAGCAGTAGGTGATGGGGAATGAGGGAAGAGCAGTCAGTGGTGGGGAATGAGGGAAGAGCAGTAGGTGATGGGGAATGAGGGAAGAGCAGTCGGTGGTGAGGAATGAGGGAAGAGCAGTAGGTGGTGGGGAATGAGGGAAGAGCAGTCGGTGGTGGGGAATGAGGGAAGAGCAGTAGGTGGTGGGGAATGAGGGAAGAGCAGTCGGTGGTGGGGAATGAGGGAAGAGCAGTAGGTGATGGGGAATGAGGGAAGAGCAGTCGGTGGTGAGGAATGAGGGAAGAGCAGTAGGTGATGGGGAATGAGGGAAGAGCAGTCGGTGGTGGGGATTGAGAGAAGAGCAGTCGGTGGTGGGGAATGAGGGAAGAGCAGTCGGTGATGGGGAATGAGGGAAGAGCAGTAGGTGGTGGGGAATGAGGGAAGAGCAGTCGGTGGTGGGGAATGAGGGAAGAGCAGTCGGTGATGGGGAATGAGGGAAGAGCAGTCGGTGGTGGGGAATGAGGGAAGAGCAGTCGGTGGTGGGGAATGAGGGAAGAGCAGTCGGTGGTGGGGAATGAGGGAAGAGCAGTAGGTGGTGGGGAATGAGGGAAGAGCAGTCGGTGGTGGGGAATGAGGGAAGAGCAGAAGGTGATGGGGAATGAGGGAAGAGCAGTCGGTGGTGAGGAATGAGGGAAGAGCAGTAGGTGATGGGGAATGAGGGAAGAGCAGTCGGTGGTGGGGATTGAGAGAAGAGCAGTCGGTGGTGGGGAATGAGGGAAGAGCAGTCGGTGATGGGGAATGAGGGAAGAGCAGTAGGTGGTGGGGAATGAGGGAAGAGCAGTCGGTGGTGGGGATTGAGGGAAGAGCAGTCGGTGATGATGAATGAGGGAAGAGCAATAGGTGGTGGGGAATGAGGGAAGTGCAGTCGGTGGTGGGGAATGAGGGAAGAGCAGTCGGTGATGGGGAATGAGGGAAGAGCAGTCGGTGGTGGGGATTGAGAGAAGAGCAGTCGGTGGTGGGGAATGAGGGAAGAGCAGTAGGTGGTGGGGAATGAGGGAAGAGCAGTCGGTGATGGGGAATGAGGGAAGAGCAGTAGGTGGTGGGGAATGAGGGAAGAGCAGTCGGTGATGGGGAATGAGGGAAGAGCAGTAGGTGGTGGGGAATGAGGGAAGAGCAGTCGGTGGTGGGGAATGAGGGAAGAGCAGAAGGTGATGGGGAATGAGGGAAGAGCAGTCGGTGGTGAGGAATGAGGGAAGAGCAGTAGGTGATGGGGAATGAGGGAAGAGCAGTCGGTGGTGGGGATTGAGAGAAGAGCAGTCGGTGGTGGGGAATGAGGGAAGAGCAGTCGGTGATGGGGAATGAGGGAAGAGCAGTAGGTGGTGGGGAATGAGGGAAGAGCAGTCGGTGGTGGGGATTGAGGGAAGAGCAGTCGGTGATGATGAATGAGGGAAGAGCAATAGGTGGTGGGGAATGAGGGAAGTGCAGTCGGTGGTGGGGAATGAGGGAAGAGCAGTCGGTGATGGGGAATGAGGGAAGAGCAGTCGGTGGTGGGGATTGAGAGAAGAGCAGTCGGTGGTGGGGAATGAGGGAAGAGCAGTAGGTGGTGGGGAATGAGGGAAGAGCAGTCGGTGATGGGGAATGAGGGAAGAGCAGTAGGTGGTGGGGAATGAGGGAAGAGCAGTCGGTGGTGGGGATTGAGGGAAGAGCAGTCGGTGATGATGAATGAGGGAAGAGCAGTAGGTGGTGGGGAATGAGGGAAGTGCAGTCGGTGGTGGGGAATGAGGGAAGAGCAGTCGGTGATGGGGAATGAGGGAAGAGCAGTCGGTGGTGGGGATTGAGAGAAGAGCAGTCGGTGGTGGGGAATGAGGGAAGAGCAGTAGGTGGTGGGGAATGAGGGAAGAGCAGTCGGTGGTGGGGAATGAGGGAAGAGCAGTAGGTGGTGGGGAATGAGGGAAGAGCAGTCGGTGATGGGGAATGAGGGAAGAGCAGTCGGTGGTGGGGAATGAGGGAAGAGCAGTCGGTGATGGGGAATGAGGGAAGAGCAGTCGGTGGTGAGGATTGAGGGAAGAGCAGTAGGTGGTGGGGATTGAGGGAAGAGCAGTCGGTGGTGGGGAATGAGGGAAGAGCAGTAGGTGGTGGGGAATGAGGGAAGAGCAGTAGGTGGTGGGGAATGAGGGAAGAGCAGTAGGTGGTGGGGAATGAGGGAAGAGCAGTCGGTGGTGGGGAATGAGGGAAGAGCAGTAGGTGGTGCGGAATGAGGGAAGAGCAGTCGGTGGTGGGGAATGAGGGCAGAGCAGTTGGTGGTGGGGAATGAGGGAAGAGCAGTCGGTGGTGGGGAATGAGGGAAGAGCAGTCGGTGGTGGGGAATGAGGGAAGAGCAGTCGGTGGTGGGGAATGAGCGAAGAGCAGTCGGTAGTGGGGAATGAGGGAAGAGCAGTCGGTGGTGGGGATTGAGAGAAGAGCAGTCGGTGGTGGGGAATGAGGGAAGAGCAGTAGGTGGTGGGGAATGAGGGAAGAGCAGTAGGTGGTGGGGAATGAGGGAAGAGCAGTCGGTGGTGGGGAATGAGGGAAGAGCAGTAGGTGGTGGGAAATGAGGGAAGAGCAGTAGGTGGTGGGGAATGAGGGAAGAGCAGTAGGTGGTGGGGAATGAGGGAAGAGCAGTCGGTGGTGGGGAATGAGGGAAGAGCAGTAGGTGGTGGGGTATGAGGGAAGAGCAGTCGGTGGTGGGGAATGAGGGAAGAGCAGTCGGTGGTGGGGAATGAGCGAAGAGCAGTCGGTAGTGGGGAATGAGGGAAGAGCAGTCGGTGGTGGGGATTGAGAGAAGAGCAGTCGGTGGTGGGGAATGAGGGAAGAGCAGTAGGTGGTGGGGAATGAGGGAAGAGCAGTCGGTGGTGGGGAATGAGGGAAGAGCAGTAGGTGGTGGGAAATGAGGGAAGAGCAGTAGGTGGTGGGGAATGAGGGAAGAGCAGTAGGTGGTGGGGAATGAGGGAAGAGCAGTCGGTGGTGGGGAATGAGGGAAGAGCAGTAGGTGGTGGGGAATGAGGGAAGAGCAGTCGGTGGTGGGGAATGAGGGAAGAGCAGTCGGTGAAGGGGAATGAGGGAAGAGCAGTCGGTGAAGGGGAATGAGGGAAGAGCAGTAGGTGGTGGGGAATGAGGGAAGAGCAGTCGGTGGTGGGGAATGAGGGAAGAGCAGTCGGTGGTGGGGATTGAGGGAAGAGCAGTCGGTGGTGGGGAATGAGGGAAGAGCAGTACGTGATGGGGAATGAGGGAAGAGCAGTCGGTGGTGGGGAATGAGGGAAGAGCAGTAGGTGATGGGGAATGAGGGAAGAGCAGTCGGTGGTGGGGAATGAGGGAAGAGCAGTCGGTGGTGGGGAATGAGGGAAGAGCAGTCGGTGGTGGGGAATGAGGGAAGAGCAGTCGGTGGTGGGGAATGAGGGAAGAGCAGTAGGTGATGGGGAATGAGGGAAAAGCAGTCGGTGGTGGGGAATGAGGGAAGAGCAGTCGGTGGTGGGGATTGAGGGAAGAGCAGTCGGTGGTGGGGAATGAGGGAAGAGCAGTCGGTGGTGGGGAATGAGGGAAGAGCAGTCGGTGGTGGGGAATGAGGGAAGAGCAGTAGGTGATGGGGAATGAGGGAAAAGCAGTCGGTGGTGGGGACTGAGGGAAGAGCAGTAGGTGGCGGGGACTGAGGGAAGAGCAGTAGGTGGCGGGGAATGAGGGAAGAGCAGTCGGTGGCGGGGAATGAGGGAAGAGCAGTCGGTGGTGGGGAATGAGGGAAGAGCAGTCGGTGGTGGGGAATGAGGGAAGAGCAGTAGGTGGTGGGGAATGAGGGAAGAGCAGTAGGTGGTGGGGAATGAGGGAAGAGCAGTCGGTGATGGGGAATGAGGGAAGAGCAGTCGGTGGTGGGGAATGAGGGAAGAGCAGTAGGTGGTGGGGAATGAGGGAAGAGCAGTCGGTGGTGAGGAATGAGGGAAGAGCAGTAGGTGGTGGGGAATGAGGGAAGAGCAGTCGGTGAAGGGGAATGAGGGAAGAGCAGTCGGTGGTGGGGATTAAGGGAAGAGCAGTAGGTGGTGGGGAATGAGGGAAGAGCAGTCGGTGGTGGGGAATGAGGGAAGAGCAGTAGGTGGTGGGGAATGAGGGAAGAGCAGTAGGTGGTGGGGAATGAGGGAAGAGCAGTCGGTGGTGGGGAATGAGGGAAGAGCAGTCGGTGATGGGGAATGAGGGAAGAGCAGTCTGTGATGGGGAATGAGGGAAGAGCAGTCGGTGGTGGGGAATGAGGGAAGAGCAGTCGGTGATGGGGAATGAGGGAAGAGCAGTCGGTGGTGGGGAATGAGGGAAGAGCAGTAGGTGGTGGGGAATGAGGGAAGAGCAGTAGGTGGTGGGGAATGAGGGAAGAGCAGTCGGTGGTGGGGAATGAGGGAAGAGCAGTCGGTGGTGGGGAATGAGGGAAGAGCAGTCGGTGGTGGGGAATGAGGGAAGAGCAGTCGGTGGTGGGGAATGAGGGAAGAGCAGTCGGTGGTGGGGAATGAGGGAAGAGCAGTCGGTGAAGGGGAATGAGGGAAGAGCAGTCGGTGGTGGGGATTGAGGGAAGAGCAGTCGGTGGTGGGGAATGAGGGAAGAGCAGTAGGTGTTGGGGAATGAGGGAAGAGCAGTCGGTGGTGGGGAATGATGGAAGAGCAGTAGGTGATGGGGAATGAGGGAAGAGCAGTCGGTGGTGGGGAATGAGGGAAGAGCAGTCGGTGGTGGGGAATAAGGGAAGAGCAGTCGGTGGTGGGGAATGAGGGAAGAGCAGTCGGTGAAGGGGAATGAGGGAAGAGCAGTAGGTGGTGGGGAATCAGGGAAGAGCAGTCGGTGGTGGGGATTGAGGGAAGAGCAGTAGGTGGTGGGGAATGAGGGAAGAGCAGTAGGTGGTGGGGAATGAGGGAAGAGCAGTCGGTGGTGGGGAATGAGGGAAGAGCAGTCGGTGGTGGGGATTGAGGGAAGAGCAGTCGGTGGTGGGGAATGAGGGAAGAGCAGTCGGTGATGGGGAATGAGGGAAAAGCAGTCGGTGGTGGGTAATGAGGGAAGAGCAGTCGGTGGTGGGGAATGAGGGAAGAGCAGTAGGTGGTGGGGAATGAGGGAAGAGCAGTCGGTGAAGGGCAATGAGGGAAGAGCAGTAGGTGGTGGGGAATGAGGGAAGAGCAGTCGGTGGTGGGGAATGAGGGAAGAGCAGTCGGTGGTGGGGATTGAGGGAAGAGCAGTCGGTGGTGGGGAATGAGGGAAGAGCAGTAGGTGATGGGGAATGAGGGAAGAGCAGTCGGTGGTGGGGAATGAGGGAAGAGCAGTAGGTGATGGGGAATGAGGGAAGAGCAGTCGGTGGTGGGGAATGAGGGAAGAGCAGTAGGTGATGGGGAATGAGGGAAGAGCAGTCGGTGGAGGGGATTGAGGGAAGAGCAGTCGGTGGTGGGGATTGAGAGAAGAGCAGTAGGTGATGGGGAATGAGGGAAGAGCAGTCGGTGGTGGGGATTGAGGGAAGAGCAGTCGGTGGTGGGGATTGAGAGAAGAGCAGTCGGTGGTGGGGAATGAGGGAAGAGCAGTCGGTGGTGGGGAATGAGGGAAGAGCAGTCGGTGGTGGGGAATGAGGGAAGAGCAGTCGGTGGTGGGGAATGAGGGAAGAGCAGTCGGTGGTGGGGAATGAGGGAAGAGCAGTAGGTGGTGGGGAATGAGGGAAGAGCAGTCGGTGGTGAGGAATGAGGGAAGAGCAGTAGGTGGTGGGGAATGAGGGAAGAGCAGTCGGTGAAGGGGAATGAGGGAAGAGCAGTCGGTGGTGGGGATTAAGGGAAGAGCAGTCGGTGGTGGGGAATGAGGGAAGAGCAGTCGGTGATGGGGAATGAGGGAAGAGCAGTCGGTGATGGGGAATGAGGGAACAGCAGTAGGTGGTGGGGAATGAGGGAAGAGCAGTCGGTGATGGGGAATGAGGGAAGAGCAATCGGTGGTGGGGAATGAGGGAAGAGCAGTCGGTGGTGGGGAATGAGGGAAGAGCAGTCGGTGGTGGGGAATGAGGGAAGAGCAGTCGGTGATGGGGAATGAGGGAAGAGCAGTCGGTGATGGGGAATGAGGGAAGAGCAGTCGGTGGTGGGGAATGAGGGAAGAGCAGTAGGTGGTGGGGAATGAGGGAAGAGCAGTCGGTGGTGGGGAATGAGGGAAGAGCAGTAGGTGGTGGGGAATGAGGGAAGAGCAGTCGGTGGTGGGGAATGAGGGAAGAGCAGTCGGTGAAGGGGAATGAGGGAAGAGCAGTCGGTGAAGGGGAATGAGGGAAGAGCAGTAGGTGGTGGGGAATGAGGGAAGAGCAGTAGGTGGTGGGGAATGAGGGAAGAGCAGTCGGTGAAGGGGAATGAGGGAAGAGCAGTATGTGGTGGGGAATGAGGGAAGAGCAGTCGGTGGTGGGGAATGAGGGAAGAGCAGTCGGTGGTGGGGATTGAGGGAAGAGCAGTCGGTGGTGGGGAATGAGGGAAGAGCAGTAGGTGATGGGGAATGAGGGAAGAGCAATCGGTGGTGGGGAATGAGGGAAGAGCAGTAGGTGATGGGGAATGAGGGAAGAGCAGTCGGTGGTGGGGAATGAGGGAAGAGCAGTCGGTGGTGGGGAATGAGGGAAGAGCAGTCGGTGGTGGGGAATGAGGGAAGAGCAGTCGGTGGTGGGGAATGAGGGAAGAGCAGTCGGTGATGGGGAATGAGGGAAGAGCAGTCGGTGGTGAGGATTGAGGGAAGAGCAGTAGGTGGTGGGGATTGAGGGAAGAGCAGTCGGTGGTGGGGAATGAGGGAAGAGCAGTAGGTGGTGGGGAATGAGGGAAGAGCAGTAGGTGGTGGGGAATGAGGGAAGAGCAGTCGGTGGTGGGGAATGAGGGAAGAGCAGTAGGTGGTGGGGAATGAGGGAAGAGCAGTCGGTGGTGGGGAATGAGGGCAGAGCAGTCGGTGGTGGGGAATGAGGGAAGAGCAGTCGGTGGTGGGGAATGAGGGAAGAGCAGTCGGTGGTGGGGAATGAGGGAAGAGCAGTCGGTGGTGGGGAATGAGCGAAGAGCAGTCGGTAGTGGGGAATGAGGGAAGAGCAGTCGGTGGTGGGGATTGAGAGAAGAGCAGTCGGTGGTGGGGAATGAGGGAAGAGCAGTAGGTGGTGGGGAATGAGGGAAGAGCAGTCGGTGGTGGGGAATGAGGGAAGAGCAGTAGGTGGTGGGAAATGAGGGAAGAGCAGTAGGTGGTGGGGAATGAGGGAAGAGCAGTCGGTGGTGGGGATTGAGGGAAGAGCAGTAGGTGGTGGGGATTGAGGGAAGAGCAGTCGGTGGTGGGGAATGAGGGAAGAGCAGTAGGTGGTGGGGAATGAGGGAAGCAGTAGGTGGTGGGGAATGAGGGAAGAGCAGTCGGTGGTGGGGAATGAGGGAAGAGCAGTAGGTGGTGGGGAATGAGGGAAGAGCAGTAGGTGGTGGGGAATGAGGGAAGAGCAGTCGGTGGTGGGGAATGAGGGAAGAGCAGTAGGTGGTGGGGAATGAGGGAAGAGCAGTCGGTGGTGGGGAATGAGGGAAGAGCAGTAGGTGGTGGGGAATGAGGGAAGAGCAGTCGGTGGTGGGGAATGTGGGAAGAGCAGTCGATGAAGGGGAATGAGGGAAGAGCAGTCGGTGAAGGGGAATGAGGGAAGAGCAGTAGGTGGTGGGGAATGAGGGAAGAGCGGTCGGTGGTGGGGAATGAGGGAAGAGCAGTCGGTGGTGGGGAATGAGGGAAGAGCAGTAGGTGATGGGGAATGAGGGAAGAGCAGTCGGTGGTGGGGAATGAGGGAAGAGCAGTAGGTGATGGGGAATGAGGGAAGAGCAGTCGGTGGTGGGGAATGAGGGAAGAGCAGTCGGTGGTGGGGAATGAGGGAAGAGCAGTCGGTGGTGGGGAATGAGGGAAGAGCAGTAGGTGATGGGGAATGAGGGAAAAGCAGTCGGTGGTGGGGAATGAGGGAAGAGCAGTCGGTGGTGGGGATTGAGGGAAGAGCAGTCGGTGGTGGGGAATGAGGGAAGAGCAGTCGGTGGTGGGGAATGAGGGAAGAGCAGTCGGTGATGGGGAATGAGGGAAGAGCAGTCGGTGGTGGGGAATGAGGGAAAAGCAGTAGGTGGCGGGGAATGAGGGAAGAGCAGTAGGTGGCGGGGAATGAGGGAAGAGCAGTCGGTGGTGGGGAATGAGGGAAGAGCAGTCGGTGGTGGGGAATGAGGGAAGAGCAGTCGGTGGTGGGGAATGAGGGAAGAGCAGTAGGTGGTGGGGAATGAGGGAAGAGCAGTAGGTGGTGGGGAATGAGGGAAGAGCAGTCGGTGGTGGGGAATGAGGGAAGAGCAGTCGGTGGTGGGGAATGAGGGAAGAGCAGTAGGTGGTGGGGAATGAGGGAAGAGCAGTCGGTGGTGAGGAATGAGGGAAGAGCAGTAGGTGATGGGGAATGAGGGAAGAGCAGTCGGTGAAGGGGAATGAGGGAAGAGCAGTCGGTGGTGGGGAATGAGGGAAGAGCAGTAGGTGGTGGGGAATGAGGGAAGAGCAGTAGGTGGTGGGGAATGAGGGAAGAGCAGTAGGTGGTGGGGAATGAGGGAAGAGCAGTAGGTGGTGGGGAATGAGGGAAGAGCAGTCGGTGGTGGGGAATGAGGGAAGAGCAGTCGGTGATGGGGAATGAGGGAAGAGCAGTCGGTGATGGGGAATGAGGGAAGAGCAGTCGGTGGTGGGGAATGAGGGAAGAGCAGTCGGTGATGGGGAATGAGGGAAGAGCAGTCGGTGGTGGGGAATGAGGGAAGAGCAGTAGGTGGTGGGGAATGAGGGAAGAGCAGTAGGTGGTGGGGAATGAGGGAAGAGCAGTCGGTGGTGGGGAATGAGGGAAGAGCAGTCGGTGGTGGGGAATGAGGGAAGAGCAGTCGGTGGTGGGGAATGAGGGAAGAGCAGTCGGTGGTGGGGAATGAGGGAAGAGCAGTCGGTGGTGGGGAATGAGGGAAGAGCAGTCGGTGAAGGGGAATGAGGGAAGAGCAGTCGGTGGTGGGGATTGAGGGAAGAGCAGTAGGTGGTGGGGAATGAGGGAAGAGCAGTAGGTGGTGGGGAATGAGGGAAGAGCAGTAGGTGGTGGGGAATGAGGGAAGAGCAGTAGGTGATGGGGAATGAGGGAAGAGCAGTAGGTGATGGGGAATGAGGGAAGAGCAGTCGGTGGTGGGGAATAAGGGAAGAGCAGTCGGTGGTGGGGAATGAGGGAAGAGCAGTCGGTGGTGGGGAATGAGGGAAGAGCAGTAGGTGATGGGGAATGAGGGAAGAGCAGTCGGTGGTGGGGATTGAGGGAAGAGCAGTCGGTGGTGGGGAATGAGGGAAGAGCAGTAGGTGGTGGGGAATGAGGGAAGAGCAGTAGGTGGTGGGGAATGAGGGAAGAGCAGTCGGTGGTGGGGAATGAGGGAAGAGCAGTCGGTGGTGGGGATTGAGGGAAGAGCAGTCGGTGGTGGGGAATGAGGGAAGAGCAGTCGGTGGTGGGGAATGAGGGAAGAGCAGTCGGTGGTGGGGATTGAGGGAAGAGCAGTCGGTGGTGGGGAATGAGGGAAGAGCAGTAGGTGATGGGGATTGAGGGAAGAGCAGTCGGTGGTGGGGATTGAGAGAAGAGCAGTAGGTGATGGGGAATGAGGGAAGAGCAGTCGGTGGTGGGGATTGAGGGAAGAGCAGTCGGTGGTGGGGATTGAGAGAAGAGCAGTCGGTGGTGGGGAATGAGGGAAGAGCAGTCGGTGGTGGGGAATGAGGGAAGAGCAGTAGGTGATGGGGAATGAGGGAAGAGCAGTAGGTGGTGGGGAATGAGGGAAGAGCAGTCGGTGGAGGGGAATGAGGGAAGAGCAGTAGGTGGTGGGGAATGAGGGAAGACCAGTCGGTGGTGGGGAATGAGGGAAGAGCAGTCGGTGGTGGGGATTGAGGGAAGAGCAGTCGGAGGTGGGGAATGAGGGAAGAGCAGTAGGTGATGGGGAATGAGGGAAGAGCAGTCGGTGGTGGGGATTGAGGGAAGAGCAGTCGGTGGTGGGGATTGAGAGAAGAGCAGTCGGTGGTGGGGAATGAGGGAAGAGCAGTCGGTGGTGGGGAATGAGGGAAGAGCAGTCGGTGGTGGGGAATGAGGGAAGAGCAGTCGGTGGTGGGGAATGAGGGAAGAGCAGTAGGTGGTGGGGAATGAGGGAAGAGCAGTAGGTGGTGGGGAATGAGGGAAGAGCAGTCGGTGATGGGGAATGAGGGAAGAGCAGTCGGTGGTGGGGAATGAGGGAAGAGCAGTAGGTGGTGGGGAATGAGGGAAGAGCAGTCGGTGGTGAGGAATGAGGGAAGAGCAGTAGGTGATGGGGAATGAGGGAAGAGCAGTCGGTGAAGGGGAATGAGGGAAGAGCAGTCGGTGGTGGGGAATGAGGGAAGAGCAGTAGGTGGTGGGGAATGAGGGAAGAGCAGTAGGTGGTGGGGAATGAGGGAAGAGCAGTAGGTGGTGGGGAATGAGGGAAGAGCAGTAGGTGGTGGGGAATGAGGGAAGAGCAGTCGGTGGTGGGGAATGAGGGAAGAGCAGTCGGTGGTGGGGAATGAGGGAAGAGCAGTCGGTGATGGGGAATGAGGGAAGAGCAGTCGGTGGTGGGGAATGAGGGAAGAGCAGTCGGTGATGGGGACTGAGGGAAGAGCAGTCGGTGGTGGGGAATGAGGGAAGAGCAGTAGGTGGTGGGGAATGAGGGAAGAGCAGTAGGTGGTGGGGAATGAGGGAAGAGCAGTCGGTGGTGGGGAATGAGGGAAGAGCAGTCGGTGGTGGGGAATGAGGGAAGAGCAGTCGGTGGTGGGGAATGAGGGAAGAGCAGTCGGTGGTGGGGAATGAGGGAAGAGCAGTCGGTGGTGGGGAATGAGGGAAGAGCAGTCGGTGAAGGGGAATGAGGGAAGAGCAGTCGGTGGTGGGGATTGAGGGAAGAGCAGTAGGTGGTGGGGAATGAGGGAAGAGCAGTAGGTGGTGGGGAATGAGGGAAGAGCAGTAGGTGGTGGGGAATGAGGGAAGAGCAGTAGGTGATGGGGAATGAGGGAAGAGCAGTAGGTGATGGGGAATGAGGGAAGAGCAGTCGGTGGTGGGGAATAAGGGAAGAGCAGTCGGTGGTGGGGAATGAGGGAAGAGCAGTCGGTGGTGGGGAATGAGGGAAGAGCAGTAGGTGATGGGGAATGAGGGAAGAGCAGTCGGTGGTGGGGATTGAGGGAAGAGCAGTCGGTGGTGGGGAATGAGGGAAGAGCAGTAGGTGGTGGGGAATGAGGGAAGAGCAGTAGGTGGTGGGGAATGAGGGAAGAGCAGTCGGTGGTGGGGAATGAGGGAAGAGCAGTCGGTGGTGGGGATTGAGGGAAGAGCAGTCGGTGGTGGGGAATGAGGGAAGAGCAGTCGGTGGTGGGGAATGAGGGAAGAGCAGTCGGTGGTGGGGATTGAGGGAAGAGCAGTCGGTGGTGGGGAATGAGGGAAGAGCAGTAGGTGATGGGGATTGAGGGAAGAGCAGTCGGTGGTGGGGATTGAGAGAAGAGCAGTAGGTGATGGGGAATGAGGGAAGAGCAGTCGGTGGTGGGGATTGAGGGAAGAGCAGTCGGTGGTGGGGATTGAGAGAAGAGCAGTCGGTGGTGGGGAATGAGGGAAGAGCAGTCGGTGGTGGGGAATGAGGGAAGAGCAGTAGGTGATGGGGAATGAGGGAAGAGCAGTAGGTGGTGGGGAATGAGGGAAGAGCAGTCGGTGAAGGGGAATGAGGGAAGAGCAGTAGGTGGTGGGGAATGAGGGAAGAGCAGTCGGTGGTGGGGAATGAGGGAAGAGCAGTCGGTGGTGGGGATTGAGGGAAGAGCAGTCGGTGGTGGGGAATGAGGGAAGAGCAGTAGGTGATGGGGAATGAGGGAAGAGCAGTCGGTGGTGGGGATTGAGGGAAGAGCAGTCGGTGGTGGGGATTGAGAGAAGAGCAGTCGGTGGTGGGGAATGAGGGAAGAGCAGTCGGTGGTGGGGAATGAGGGAAGAGCAGTCGGTGGTGGGGAATGAGGGAAGAGCAGTCGGTGGTGGGGAATGAGGGAAGAGCAGTAGGTGGTGGGGAATGAGGGAAGAGCAGTCGGTGGTGAGGAATGAGGGAAGAGCAGTAGGTGGTGGGGAATGAGGGAAGAGCAGTCGGTGAAGGGGAATGAGGGAAGAGCAGTCGGTGGTGGGGATTAAGGGAAGAGCAGTCGGTGGTGGGGAATGAGGGAAGAGCAGTCGGTGATGGGGAATGAGGGAAGAGCAGTCGGTGATGGGGAATGAGGGAAGAGCAGTAGGTGGTGGGGAATGAGGGAAGAGCAGTCGGTGATGGGGAATGAGGGAAGAGCAGTCGGTGGTGGGGAATGAGGGAAGAGCAGTCGGTGGTGGGGAATGAGGGAAGAGCAGTCGGTGATGAGGAATGAGGGAAGAGCAGTCGGTGATGGGGAATGAGGGATGAGCAGTCGGTGGTGGGGAATGAGGGAAGAGCAGTAGGTGGTGGGGAATGAGGGAAGAGCAGTCGGTGGTGGGGAATGAGGGAAGAGCAGTAGGTGGTGGGGAATGAGGGAAGAGCAGTCGGTGGTGGGGAATGAGGGAAGAGCAGTCGGTGAAGGGGAATGAGGGAAGAGCAGTCGGTGTAGGGGAATGAGGGAAGAGCAGTAGGTGGTGGGGAATGAGGGAAGAGCAGTAGGTGGTGGGGAATGAGGGAAGAGCAGTCGGTGAAGGGGAATGAGGGAAGAGCAGTAGGTGGTGGGGAATGAGGGAAGAGCAGTCGGTGGTGGGGAATGAGGGAAGAGCAGTCGGTGGTGGGGATTGAGGGAAGAGCAGTCGGTGGTGGGGAATGAGGGAAGAGCAGTAGGTGATGGGGATTGAGGGAAGAGCAGTCGGTGGTGGGGATTGAGAGAAGAGCAGTAGGTGATGGGGAATGAGGGAAGAGCAGTCGGTGGTGGGGATTGAGGGAAGAGCAGTCGGTGGTGGGGATTGAGAGAAGAGCAGTCGGTGGTGGGGAATGAGGGAAGAGCAGTCGGTGGTGGGGAATGAGGGAAGAGCAGTCGGTGGTGGGGAATGAGGGAAGAGCAGTAGGTGGTGGGGAATGAGGGAAGAGCAGTCGGTGAAGGGGAATGAGGGAAGAGCAGTAGGTGGTGGGGAATGAGGGAAGAGCAGTCGGTGGTGGGGAATGAGGGAAGAGCAGTCGGTGGTGGGGATTGAGGGAAGAGCAGTCGGTGATGGGGAATGAGGGAAAAGCAGTCGGTGGTGGGTAATGAGGGAAGAGCAGTCGGTGGTGGGTAATGAGGGAAGAGCAGTCGGTGGTGGGGAATTAGGGAAGAGCAGTAGGTGGTGGGGAATGAGGGAAGAGCAGTCGGTGAAGGGGAATGAGGGAAGAGCAGTAGGTGGTGGGGAATGAGGGAAGAGCAGTCGGTGGTGGGGAATGAGGGAAGAGCAGTCGGTGGTGGGGATTGAGGGAAGAGCAGTCGGTGGTGGGGAATGAGGGAAGAGCAGTAGGTGTTGGGGAATGAGGGAAGAGCAGTAGGTGGTGGGGAATGAGGGAAGAGCAGTCGGTGAAGGGGAATGAGGGAAGAGCAGTAGGTGGTGGGGAATGAGGGAAGAGCAGTCGGTGGTGGGGAATGAGGGAAGAGCAGTCGGTGGTGGGGATTGAGGGAAGAGCAGTCGGTGGTGGGGAATGAGGGAAGAGCAGTAGGTGATGGGGAATGAGGGAAGAGCAGTCGGTGGTGGGGAATGAGGGAAGAGCAGTAGGTGATGGGGAATGAGGGAAGAGCAGTCGGTGGTGGGGAATGAGGGAAGAGCAGTAGGTGATGGGGAATGAGGGAAGAGCAGTCGGTGGTGGGGATTGAGGGAAGAGCAGTCGGTGGTGGGGATTGAGAGAAGAGCAGTCGGTGGTGGGGAATGAGGGAAGAGCAGTCGGTGGTGGGGAATGAGGGAAGAGCAGTCGGTGGTGGGGAATGAGGGAAGAGCAGTCGGTGGTGGGGAATGAGGGAAGAGCAGTAGGTGGTGGGGAATGAGGGAAGAGCAGTCGGTGGTGAGGAATGAGGGAAGAGCAGTAGGTGGTGGGGAATGAGGGAAGAGCAGTCGGTGAAGGGGAATGAGGGAAGAGCAGTCGGTGGTGGGGATTAAGGGAAGAGCAGTCGGTGGTGGGGAATGAGGGAAGAGCAGTCGGTGATGGGGAATGAGGGAAGAGCAGTCGGTGATGGGGAATGAGGGAAGAGCAGTAGGTGGTGGGGAATGAGGGAAGAGCAGTCGGTGATGGGGAATGAGGGAAGAGCAGTCGGTGGTGGGGAATGAGGGAAGAGCAGTCGGTGGTGGGGAATGAGGGAAGAGCAGTCGGTGATGAGGAATGAGGGAAGAGCAGTCGGTGATGGGGAATGAGGGAAGAGCAGTCGGTGGTGGGGAATGAGGGAAGAGCAGTAGGTGATCCGGAATGAGGGAAGAGCAGTCGGTGGTGGGGAATGAGGGAAGAGCAGTCGGTGGTGGGGAATGAGGGAAGAGCAGTCGGTGGTGGGGAATGAGGGAAGAGCAGTAGGTGATGGGGAATGAGGGAAAAGCAGTCGGTGGTGGGGAATGAGGGAAGAGCAGTCGGTGGTGGGGATTGAGGGAAGAGCAGTCGGTGGTGGGGAATGAGGGAAGAGCAGTCGGTGGTGGGGAATGAGGGAAGAGCAGTCGGTGGTGGGGAATGAGGGAAGAGCAGTAGGTGATGGGGAATGAGGGAAAAGCAGTCGGTGGTGGGGACTGAGGGAAGAGCAGTAGGTGGTGGGGAATGAGGGAAGAGCAGTCGGTGGCGGGGAATGAGGGAAGAGCAGTCGGTGGTGGGGAATGAGGGAAGAGCAGTCGGTGGTGGGGAATGAGGGAAGAGCAGTCGGTGGTGGGGAATGAGGGAAGAGCAGTAGGTGGTGGGGAATGAGGGAAGAGCAGTCGGTGGTGAGGAATGAGGGAAGAGCAGTAGGTGGTGGGGAATGAGGGAAGAGCAGTCGGTGAAGGGGAATGAGGGAAGAGCAGTCGGTGGTGGGGATTAAGGGAAGAGCAGTAGGTGGTGGGGAATGAGGGAAGAGCAGTCGGTGATGGGGAATGAGGGAAGAGCAGTCGGTGGTGGGGAATGAGGGAAGAGCAGTAGGTGGTGGGGAATGAGGGAAGAGCAGTCGGTGGTGAGGAATGAGGGAAGAGCAGTAGGTGGTGGGGAATGAGGGAAGAGCAGTCGGTGAAGGGGAATGAGGGAAGAGCAGTCGGTGGTGTGGATTAAGGGAAGAGCAGTAGGTGGTGGGGAATGAGGGAAGAGCAGTCGGTGGTGGGGAATGAGGGAAGAGCAGTAGGTGGTGGGTAATGAGGGAAGAGCAGTAGGTGGTGGGGAATGAGGGAAGAGCAGTCGGTGATGGGGAATGAGGGAAGAGCAGTCGGTGGTGGGGAATGAGGGAAGAGCAGTCGGTGATGGGGAATGAGGGAAGAGCAGTCGGTGGTGGGGAATGAGGGAAGAGCAGTCGGTGATGAGGAATGAGGGAAGAGCAGTCGGTGATGGGGAATGAGGGAAGAGCAGTCGGTGGTGGGGAATGAGGGAAGAGCAGTAGGTGGTGGGGAATGAGGGAAGAGCAGTCGGTGGTGAGGAATGAGGGAAGAGCAGTAGGTGATGGGGAATGAGGGAAAAGCAGTCGGTGAAGGGGAATGAGGGAAGAGCAGTCGGTGGTGGGGAATGAGGGAAGAGCAGTAGGTGGTGGGGAATGAGGGAAGAGCAGTCGGTGGTGGGGAATGAGGGAAGAGCAGTAGGTGGTGGGGAATGAGGGAAGAGCAGTAGGTGGTGGGGAATGAGGGAAGAGCAGTCGGTGGTGGGGAATGAGGGAAGAGCAGTCGGTGATGGGGAATGAGGGAAGAGCAGTCGGTGGTGGGGAATGAGGGAAGAGCAGTCGGTGGTGGGGAATGAGGGAAGAGCAGTAGGTGATGGGGAATGAGGGAATAGCAGTCGGTGGTGGGGAATGAGGGAAGAGCAGTCGGTGGTGGGGATTGAGGGAAGAGCAGTCGGTGGTGGGGAATGAGGGAAGAGCAGTCGGTGGTGGGGAATGAGGGAAGAGCAGTCGGTGGTGGGGAATGAGGGAAGAGCAGTAGGTGATGGGGAATGAGGGAAAAGCAGTCGGTGGTGGGGACTGAGGGAAGAGCAGTAGGTGGTGGGGAATGAGGGAAGAGCAGTCGGTGGCGGGGAATGAGGGAAGAGCAGTCGGTGGTGGGGAATGAGGGAAGAGCAGTCGGTGGTGGGGAATGAGGGAAGAGCAGTCGGTGGTGGGGAATGAGGGAAGAGCAGTAGGTGGTGGGGAATGAGGGAAGAGCAGTCGGTGGTGAGGAATGAGGGAAGAGCAGTAGGTGGTGGGGAATGAGGGAAGAGCAGTCGGTGAAGGGGAATGAGGGAAGAGCAGTCGGTGGTGGGGATTAAGGGAAGAGCAGTAGGTGGTGGGGAATGAGGGAAGAGCAGTCGGTGATGGGGAATGAGGGAAGAGCAGTCGGTGGTGGGGAATGAGGGAAGAGCAGTAGGTGGTGGGGAATGAGGGAAGAGCAGTCGGTGGTGAGGAATGAGGGAAGAGCAGTAGGTGGTGGGGAATGAGGGAAGAGCAGTCGGTGAAGGGGAATGAGGGAAGAGCAGTCGGTGGTGTGGATTAAGGGAAGAGCAGTAGGTGGTGGGGAATGAGGGAAGAGCAGTAGGTGGTGGGTAATGAGGGAAGAGCAGTCGGTGGTGGGGAATGTGGGAAGAGCAGTCGGTGATGGGGAATGAGGGAAGAGCAGTCGGTGGTGGGGAATGAGGGAAGAGCAGTAGGTGGTGGGGAATGAGGGAAGAGCAGTCGGTGGTGGGTAATGAGGGAAGAGCAGTAGGTGGTGGGGAATGAGGGAAGAGCAGTCGGTGGTGGGGAATGAGGGAAGAGCAGTCGGTGGTGGGGAATGAGGGAAGAGCAGTCGGTGAAGGGGAATGAGGGAAGAGCAGTCGGTGAAGGGGAATGAGGGAAGAGCAGTCGGTGGTGGGGATTGAGGGAAGAGCAGTAGGTTGTGGGGAATGAGGGAAGAGCAGTCGGTGGTGTGGAATGAGGGAAGAGCAGTAGGTGGTGGGGAATGAGGGAAGAGCAGTAGGTGGTGGGGAATGAGGGAAGAGCAGTCGGTGATGGGGAATGAGGGAGGAGCAGTCGGTGGTGGGGAATGAGGGAAGAGCAGTCGGTGGTGGGGAATGAGGGAAGAGCAGTCGGTGATGGGGAATGAGGGAGGAGCAGTCGGTGATGGGGAATGAGGGAAGAGCAGTCGGTGGTGGGGAATGAGGGAAGAGCAGTAGGTGGTGGGGAATGAGGGAAGAGCAGTCGGTGGTGGGGAATGAGGGAAGAGCAGTAGGTGGTGGGGAATGAGGGAAGAGCAGTCGGTGGTGGGGAATGAGGGAAGAGCAGTCGGTGGTGGGGAATGAGGGAAGAGCAGTCGGTGGTGGGGATTGAGGGAAGAGCAGTCGGTGGTGGGGAATGAGGGAAGAGCAGTAGGTGGTGGGAAATGAGGGAAGAGCAGTAGGTGGTGGGGAATGAGGGAAGAGCAGTCGGTGGTGGGGAATGAGGGAAGCGCAGTAGGTGGTGGGGAATGCGGGAAGAGCAGTCGGTGGTGGGGATTGAGGGAAGAGCAGTCGGTGGTGGGGAATGAGGGAAGAGCAGTCGGTGGTGGGGAATGAGGGTAGAGCAGTCGGTGGTGGGGAATGAGGGAAGAGCAGTAGGTGGTGGCGAATGAGGGAAGAGCAGTCGGTGGTGGGGAATGAGGGAAGAGCAGTCGGTGGTGGGGATTGAGGGAAGAGCAGTCGGTGGTGGGGAATGAGGGAAGAGCAGTCGGTGGTGGGGAATGAGGGAAGAGCAGTCGGTGGTGGGGATTGAGGGAAGAGCAGTCGGTGGTGGGGAATGAGGGAAGAGCAGTAGGTGGTGGGGAATGAGGGAAGAGCAGTCGGTGATGGGGATTGAGGGAAGAGCAGTCGGTGGTGGGGAATGAGGGAAGAGCAGTCGGTGGTGGGGAATGAGGGAAGAGCAGTCGGTGGTGGGGATTGAGGGAAGAGCAGTCGGTGATGGGGATTGAGGGAAGAGCAGTCGGTGGTGGGGAATGAGGGAAGAGCAGTCGGTGGTGGGGAATGAGGGAAGAGCAGTCGGTGGTAGGGAATGAGGGAAGAGCAGTCGGTGGTGGGGAATGAGGGAAGAGCAGTAGGTGGTGGGGAATGAGGGAAGAGCAGTCGGTGGTGGGGAATGAAGGAAGAGCAGACGGTGGTGGGGAAAGAGGGAAGAGCAGTAGGTGATGGGGAATGAGGGAAGAGCAGTCGGTGGTGGGGAATGAGGGAAGAGCAGTCGGTGGTGCGGAATGAGGGAAGAGCAGTCGGTGGTGGAGATTGAGGGAAGAGCAGTCGGTGGTGGGGATTGAGGGAAGAGCAGTCGGTGGTGGGGAATGAGGGAAGAGCAGTAGGTGGTGGGAAATGAGGGAAGAGCAGTAGGTGGTGGGGAATGAGGGAAGAGCAGTCGGTGGTGGGGAATGAGGGAAGAGCAGTAGGTGGTGGGGAATGAGGGAAGAGCAGTCGGTGGTGGGGATTGAGGGAAGAGCAGTCGGTGGTGGGGAATGAGGGAAGAGCAGTCGGTGGTGGGGAATGAGGGTAGAGCAGTCGGTGGTGGGGAATGAGGGAAGAGCAGTAGGTGGTGGGGAATGAGGGAAGAGCAGTAGGTGGTGGGGAATGAGGGAAGAGCAGTCGGTGGTGGGGATTGAGGGAAGAGCAGTCGGTGGTGGGGAATGAGGGAAGAGCAGTAGGTGGTGGGGAATGAGGGAAGAGCAGTCGGTGGTGAGGAATGAGGGAAGAGCAGTAGGTGGTGGGGAATGAGGGAAGAGCAGTCGGTGAAGGGGAATGAGGGAAGAGCAGTCGGTGGTGGGGATTAAGGGAAGAGCAGTAGGTGGTGGGGAATGAGGGAAGAGCAGTCGGTGATGGGGAATGAGGGAAGAGCAGTCGGTGGTGGGGAATGAGGGAAGAGCAGTAGGTGGTGGGGAATGAGGGAAGAGCAGTCGGTGGTGAGGAATGAGGGAAGAGCAGTAGGTGGTGGGGAATGAGGGAAGAGCAGTCGGTGAAGGGGAATGAGGGAAGAGCAGTCGGTGGTGTGGATTAAGGGAAGAGCAGTAGGTGGTGGGGAATGAGGGAAGAGCAGTAGGTGGTGGGTAATGAGGGAAGAGCAGTCGGTGGTGGGGAATGTGGGAAGAGCAGTCGGTGATGGGGAATGAGGGAAGAGCAGTCGGTGGTGGGGAATGAGGGAAGAGCAGTAGGTGGTGGGGAATGAGGGAAGAGCAGTCGGTGGTGGGTAATGAGGGAAGAGCAGTAGGTGGTGGGGAATGAGGGAAGAGCAGTCGGTGGTGGGGAATGAGGGAAGAGCAGTCGGTGGTGGGGAATGAGGGAAGAGCAGTCGGTGAAGGGGAATGAGGGAAGAGCAGTCAGTGGTGGGGATTGAGGGAAGAGCAGTAGGTTGTGGGGAATGAGGGAAGAGCAGTCCGTGGTGTGGAATGAGGGAAGAGCAGTAGGTGGTGGGGAATGAGGGAAGAGCAGTAGGTGGTGGGGAATGAGGGAAGAGCAGTCGGTGATGGGGAATGAGGGAGGAGCAGTCGGTGGTGGGGAATGAGGGAAGAGCAGTCGGTGGTGGGGAATGAGGGAAGAGCAGTCGGTGATGGGGAATGAGGGAGGAGCAGTCGGTGATGGGGAATGAGGGAAGAGCAGTCGGTGGTGGGGAATGAGGGAAGAGCAGTAGGTGGTGGGGAATGAGGGAAGAGCAGTCGGTGGTGGGGAATGAGGGAAGAGCAGTAGGTGGTGGGGAATGAGGGAAGAGCAGTCGGTGGTGGGGAATGAGGGAAGAGCAGTCGGTGGTGGGGAATGAGGGAAGAGCAGTCGGTGGTGGGGATTGAGGGAAGAGCAGTCGGTGGTGGGGAATGAGGGAAGAGCAGTAGGTGGTGGGAAATGAGGGAAGAGCAGTAGGTGGTGGGGAATGAGGGAAGAGCAGTCGGTGGTGGGGAATGAGGGAAGCGCAGTAGGTGGTGGGGAATGCGGGAAGAGCAGTCGGTGGTGGGGATTGAGGGAAGAGCAGTCGGTGGTGGGGAATGAGGGAAGAGCAGTCGGTGGTGGGGAATGAGGGTAGAGCAGTCGGTGGTGGGGAATGAGGGAAGAGCAGTAGGTGGTGGCGAATGAGGGAAGAGCAGTCGGTGGTGGGGAATGAGGGAAGAGCAGTCGGTGGTGGGGATTGAGGGAAGAGCAGTCGGTGGTGGGGAATGAGGGAAGAGCAGTCGGTGGTGGGGAATGAGGGAAGAGCAGTCGGTGGTGGGGATTGAGGGAAGAGCAGTCGGTGGTGGGGAATGAGGGAAGAGCAGTAGGTGGTGGGGAATGAGGGAAGAGCAGTCGGTGATGGGGATTGAGGGAAGAGCAGTCGGTGGTGGGGAATGAGGGAAGAGCAGTCGGTGGTGGGGAATGAGGGAAGAGCAGTCGGTGGTGGGGAATGAGGGAAGAGCAGTCGGTGGTGGGGATTGAGGGAAGAGCAGTCGGTGATGGGGATTGAGGGAAGAGCAGTCGGTGGTGGGGAATGAGGGAAGAGCAGTCGGTGGTGGGGAATGAGGGAAGAGCAGTCGGTGGTAGGGAATGAGGGAAGAGCAGTCGGTGGTGGGGAATGAGGGAAGAGCAGTAGGTGGTGGGGAATGAGGGAAGAGCAGTCGGTGGTGGGGAATGAAGGAAGAGCAGACGGTGGTGGGGAAAGAGGGAAGAGCAGTAGGTGATGGGGAATGAGGGAAGAGCAGTCGGTGGTGGGGAATGAGGGAAGAGCAGTCGGTGGTGCGGAATGAGGGAAGAGCAGTCGGTGGTGGAGATTGAGGGAAGAGCAGTCGGTGGTGGGGATTGAGGGAAGAGCAGTCGGTGGTGGGGAATGAGGGAAGAGCAGTAGGTGGTGGGAAATGAGGGAAGAGCAGTAGGTGGTGGGGAATGAGGGAAGAGCAGTCGGTGGTGGGGAATGAGGGAAGAGCAGTAGGTGGTGGGGAATGAGGGAAGAGCAGTCGGTGATGGGGATTGAGGGAAGAGCAGTCGGTGGTGGGGAATGAGGGAAGAGCAGTCGGTGGTGGGGAATGAGGGTAGAGCAGTCGGTGGTGGGGAATGAGGGAAGAGCAGTAGGTGGTGGGGAATGAGGGAAGAGCAGTAGGTGGTGGGGAATGAGGGAAGAGCAGTCGGTGGTGGGGATTGAGGGAAGAGCAGTCGGTGGTGGGGAATGAGGGAAGAGCAGTCGGTGGTGGGGAATGAGGGAAGAGCAGTCGGTGGTGGGGATTGAGGGAAGAGCAGTCGGTGGTGGGGAATGAGGGAAGAGCAGTAGGTGGTGGGGAATGAGGGAAGAGCAGTCGGTGATGGGGATTGAGGGAAGAGCAGTCGGTGGTGGGGAATGAGGGAAGAGCAGTCGGTGGTGGGGAATGAGGGAAGAGCAGTCGGTGGTGGGGATTGAGGGAAGAGCAGTCGGTGGTGGGGAATGAGGGAAGAGCAGTCGGTGGTGGGGAATGAGGGAAGAGCAGTCGGTGGTGGGGAATGAGGGAAGAGCAGTCGGTGGTGGGGAATGAGGGAAGAGCAGTAGGTGGTGGGGAATGAGGGAAGAGCAGTCGGTGGTGGGGATTGAAGGAAGAGCAGACGGTGGTGGGGAAAGAGGGAAGAGCAGTAGGTGATGGGGAATTAGGGAAGAGCAGTCGGTGGTGGGGAATGAGGGAAGAGCAGTCGGTGGTGGGGAATGAGGGAAGAGCAGTCGGTGGTGGAGATTGAGGGAAGAGCAGTCGGTGGTGGGGAATGAGGGAAGAGCAGTCGGTGGTGGGGAATGAGGGAAGAGCAGTAGGTGGTGGGGAATGAGGGAAGAGCAGTCGGTGGTGGGGAATGAGGGAAGAGCAGTCGGTGGTGGGGAATGAGGGAAGAGCAGTAGGTGGTGGGGAATGAGGGAAGAGCAGTCGGTGGTGGGGAATGAGGGAAGCGCAGTAGGTGGTGGGGAATGAGGGAAGAGCAGTCGGTGGTGGGGATTGAGGGAAGAGCAGTCGGTGGTGGGGAATGAGGGAAGAGCAGTCGGTGGTGGGGAATGAGGGTAGAGCAGTCGGTGGTGGGGAATGAGGGAAGAGCAGTAGGTGGTGGGGAATGAGGGAAGAGCAGTCGGTGGTGGGGAATGAGGGAAGAGCAGTCGGTGGTGGGGATTGAGGGAAGAGCAGTCGGTGGTGGGGAATGAGGGAAGAGCAGTAGGTGATGGGGATTGAGGGAAGAGCAGTCGGTGGTGGGGATTGAGAGAAGAGCAGTAGGTGATGGGGAATGAGGGAAGAGCAGTCGGTGGTGGGGATTGAGGGAAGAGCAGTCGGTGGTGGGGATTGAGAGAAGAGCAGTCGGTGGTGGGGAATGAGGGAAGAGCAGTCGGTGGTGGGGAATGAGGGAAGAGCAGTCGGTGGTGGGGAATGAGGGAAGAGCAGTAGGTGGTGGGGAATGAGGGAAGAGCAGTCGGTGAAGGGGAATGAGGGAAGAGCAGTAGGTGGTGGGGAATGAGGGAAGAGCAGTCGGTGGTGGGGAATGAGGGAAGAGCAGTCGGTGGTGGGGATTGAGGGAAGAGCAGTCGGTGATGGGGAATGAGGGAAAAGCAGTCGGTGGTGGGTAATGAGGGAAGAGCAGTCGGTGGTGGGGAATGAGGGAAGAGCAGTAGGTGGTGGGGAATGAGGGAAGAGCAGTCGGTGAAGGGGAATGAGGGAAGAGCAGTAGGTGGTGGGGAATGAGGGAAGAGCAGTCGGTGGTGGGGAATGAGGGAAGAGCAGTCGGTGGTGGGGATTGAGGGAAGAGCAGTCGGTGGTGGGGAATGAGGGAAGAGCAGTAGGTGATGGGGAATGAGGGAAGAGCAGTAGGTGGTGGGGAATGAGGGAAGAGCAGTCGGTGAAGGGGAATGAGGGAAGAGCAGTAGGTGGTGGGGAATGAGGGAAGAGCAGTCGGTGGTGGGGAATGAGGGAAGAGCAGTCGGTGGTGGGGATTGAGGGAAGAGCAGTCGGTGGTGGGGAATGAGGGAAGAGCAGTAGGTGATGGGGAATGAGGGAAGAGCAGTCGGTGGTGGGGAATGAGGGAAGAGCAGTAGGTGATGGGGAATGAGGGAAGAGCAGTCGGTGGTGGGGAATGAGGGAAGAGCAGTAGGTGATGGGGAATGAGGGAAGAGCAGTCGGTGGTGGGGATTGAGGGAAGAGCAGTCGGTGGTGGGGATTGAGAGAAGAGCAGTCGGTGGTGGGGAATGAGGGAAGAGCAGTCGGTGGTGGGGAATGAGGGAAGAGCAGTCGGTGGTGGGGAATGAGGGAAGAGCAGTCGGTGGTGGGGAATGAGGGAAGAGCAGTAGGTGGTGGGGAATGAGGGAAGAGCAGTCGGTGGTGAGGAATGAGGGAAGAGCAGTAGGTGGTGGGGAATGAGGGAAGAGCAGTCGGTGAAGGGGAATGAGGGAAGAGCAGTCGGTGGTGGGGATTAAGGGAAGAGCAGTCGGTGGTGGGGAATGAGGGAAGAGCAGTCGGTGATGGGGAATGAGGGAAGAGCAGTCGGTGATGGGGAATGAGGGAAGAGCAGTAGGTGGTGGGGAATGAGGGAAGAGCAGTCGGTGATGGGGAATGAGGGAAGAGCAGTCGGTGGTGGGGAATGAGGGAAGAGCAGTCGGTGGTGGGGAATGAGGGAAGAGCAGTCGGTGATGAGGAATGAGGGAAGAGCAGTCGGTGATGGGGAATGAGGGAAGAGCAGTCGGTGGTGGGGAATGAGGGAAGAGCAGTAGGTGATGGGGAATGAGGGAAGAGCAGTCGGTGGTGGGGAATGAGGGAAGAGCAGTCGGTGGTGGGGAATGAGGGAAGAGCAGTCGGTGGTGGGGAATGAGGGAAGAGCAGTAGGTGATGGGGAATGAGGGAAAAGCAGTCGGTGGTGGGGAATGAGGGAAGAGCAGTCGGTGGTGGGGATTGAGGGAAGAGCAGTCGGTGGTGGGGAATGAGGGAAGAGCAGTCGGTGGTGGGGAATGAGGGAAGAGCAGTCGGTGGTGGGGAATGAGGGAAGAGCAGTAGGTGATGGGGAATGAGGGAAAAGCAGTCGGTGGTGGGGACTGAGGGAAGAGCAGTAGGTGGTGGGGAATGAGGGAAGAGCAGTCGGTGGCGGGGAATGAGGGAAGAGCAGTCGGTGGTGGGGAATGAGGGAAGAGCAGTCGGTGGTGGGGAATGAGGGAAGAGCAGTCGGTGGTGGGGAATGAGGGAAGAGCAGTCGGTGGTGGGGAATGAGGGAAGAGCAGTAGGTGGTGGGGAATGAGGGAAGAGCAGTCGGTGGTGAGGAATGAGGGAAGAGCAGTAGGTGGTGGGGAATGAGGGAAGAGCAGTCGGTGAAGGGGAATGAGGGAAGAGCAGTCGGTGGTGGGGATTAAGGGAAGAGCAGTAGGTGGTGGGGAATGAGGGAAGAGCAGTCGGTGATGGGGAATGAGGGAAGAGCAGTCGGTGGTGGGGAATGAGGGAAGAGCAGTAGGTGGTGGGGAATGAGGGAAGAGCAGTCGGTGGTGAGGAATGAGGGAAGAGCAGTAGGTGGTGGGGAATGAGGGAAGAGCAGTCGGTGAAGGGGAATGAGGGAAGAGCAGTCGGTGGTGTGGATTAAGGGAAGAGCAGTAGGTGATGGGGAATGAGGGAAGAGCAGTCGGTGGTGGGGAATGAGGGAAGAGCAGTCGGTGATGAGGAATGAGGGAAGAGCAGTCGGTGATGGGGAATGAGGGAAGAGCAGTCGGTGGTGGGGAATGAGGGAAGAGCAGTAGGTGGTGGGGAATGAGGGAAGAGCAGTCGGTGGTGAGGAATGAGGGAAGAGCAGTAGGTGATGGGGAATGAGGGAAGAGCAGTCGGTGATGGGGAATGAGGGAAGAGCAGTCGGTGAAGGGGAATGAGGGAAGAGCAGTCGGTGGTGGGGAATGAGGGAAGAGCAGTAGGTGGTGGGGAATGAGGGAAGAGCAGTCGGTGGTGGGGAATGAGGGAAGAGCAGTCGGTGGTGGGGAATGAGGGAAGAGCAGTAGGTGGTGGGGAATGAGGGAAGAGCAGTCGGTGGTGGGGAATGAGGGAAGAGCAGTCGGTGATGGGGAATGAGGGAAGAGCAGTCGGTGGTGGGGAATGAGGGAAGAGCAGTCGGTGGTGGGGAATGAGGGAAGAGCAGTAGGTGATGGGGAATGAGGGAAAAGCAGTCGGTGGTGGGGAATGAGGGAAGAGCAGTCGGTGGTGGGGATTGAGGGAAGAGCAGTCGGTGGTGGGGAATGAGGGAAGAGCAGTCGGTGGTGGGGAATGAGGGAAGAGCAGTCGGTGGTGGGGAATGAGGGAAGAGCAGTAGGTGATGGGGAATGAGGGAAAAGCAGTCGGTGGTGGGGACTGAGGGAAGAGCAGTAGGTGGTGGGGAATGAGGGAAGAGCAGTCTGTGGCGGGGAATGAGGGAAGAGCAGTCGGTGGTGGGGAATGAGGGAAGAGCAGTCGGTGGTGGGGAATGAGGGAAGAGCAGTCGGTGGTGGGGAATGAGGGAAGAGCAGTAGGTGGTGGGGAATGAGGGAAGAGCAGTCGGTGGTGAGGAATGAGGGAAGAGCAGTAGGTGGTGGGGAATGAGGGAAGAGCAGTCGGTGAAGGGGAATGAGGGAAGAGCAGTCGGTGGTGGGGATTAAGGGAAGAGCAGTAGGTGGTGGGGAATGAGGGAAGAGCAGTCGGTGATGGGGAATGAGGGAAGAGCAGTCGGTGGTGGGGAATGAGGGAAGAGCAGTAGGTGGTGGGGAATGAGGGAAGAGCAGTCGGTGGTGAGGAATGAGGGAAGAGCAGTAGGTGGTGGGGAATGAGGGAAGAGCAGTCGGTGAAGGGGAATGAGGGAAGAGCAGTCGGTGGTGTGGATTAAGGGAAGAGCAGTAGGTGGTGGGGAATGAGGGAAGAGCAGTCGGTGGTGGGGAATGAGGGAAGAGCAGTAGGTGGTGGGTAATGAGGGAAGAGCAGTCGGTGGTGGGGAATGTGGGAAGAGCAGTCGGTGATGGGGAATGAGGGAAGAGCAGTCGGTGGTGGGGAATGAGGGAAGAGCAGTAAGTGGTGGGGAATGAGGGAAGAGCAGTCGGTGGTGGGGAATGAGGGAAGAGCAGTAGGTGGTGGGGAATGAGGGAAGAGCAGTCGGTGGTGGGGAATGAGGGAAGAGCAGTCGGTGGTGGGGAATGAGGGAAGAGCAGTCGGTGAAGGGGAATGAGGGAAGAGCAGTCGGTGGTGGGGATTGAGGGAAGAGCAGTAGGTTGTGGGGAATGAGGGAAGAGCAGTCGGTGGTGTGGAATGAGTGAAGAGCAGTAGGTGGTGGGGAATGAGGGAAGAGCAGTAGGTGGTGGGGAATGAGGGAAGAGCAGTCGGTGATGGGGAATGAGGGAGGAGCAGTCGGTGGTGGGGAATGAGGGAAGAGCAGTCGGTGGTGGGGAATGAGGGAAGAGCAGTCGGTGATGGGGAATGAGGGAAGAGCAGTCGGTGATGGGGAATGAGGGAAGAGCAGTCGGTGGTGGGGAATGAGGGAAGAGCAGTAGGTGGTGGGGAATGAGGGAAGAGCAGTCGGTGGTGGGGAATGAGGGAAGAGCAGTAGGTGGTGGGGAATGAGGGAAGAGCAGTCGGTGGTGGGGAATGAGGGAAGAGCAGTCGGTGGTGGGGAATGAGGGAAGAGCAGTCGGTGGTGGGGATTGAGGGAAGAGCAGTCGGTGGTGGGGAATGAGGGAAGAGCAGTAGGTGGTGGGAAATGAGGGAAGAGCAGTAGGTGGTGGGGAATGAGGGAAGAGCAGTCGGTGGTGGGGAATGAGGGAAGCGCAGTAGGTGGTGGGGAATGCGGGAAGAGCAGTCGGTGGTGGGGATTGAGGGAAGAGCAGTCGGTGGTGGGGAATGAGGGAAGAGCAGTCGGTGGTGGGGAATGAGGGTAGAGCAGTCGGTGGTGGGGAATGAGGGAAGAGCAGTAGGTGGTGGCGAATGAGGGAAGAGCAGTCGGTGGTGGGGAATGAGGGAAGAGCAGTCGGTGGTGGGGATTGAGGGAAGAGCAGTCGGTGGTGGGGAATGAGGGAAGAGCAGTCTGTGGTGGGGAATGAGGGAAGAGCAGTCGGTGGTGGGGATTGAGGGAAGAGCAGTCGGTGGTGGGGAATGAGGGAAGAGCAGTAGGTGGTGGGGAATGAGGGAAGAGCAGTCGGTGATGGGGATTGAGGGAAGAGCAGTCGGTGGTGGGGAATGAGGGAAGAGCAGTCGGTGGTGGGGAATGAGGGAAGAGCAGTCGGTGGTGGGGATTGAGGGAAGAGCAGTCGGTGATGGGGATTGAGGGAAGAGCAGTCGGTGGTGGGGAATGAGGGAAGAGCAGTCGGTGGTGGGGAATGAGGGAAGAGCAGTCGGTGGTGGGGAATGAGGGAAGAGCAGTCGGTGGTGGGGAATGAGGGAAGAGCAGTAGGTGGTGGGGAATGAGGGAAGAGCAGTCGGTGGTGGGGATTGAAGGAAGAGCAGACGGTGGTGGGGAAAGAGGGAAGAGCAGTAGGTGATGGGGAATGAGGGAAGAGCAGTCGGTGGTGGGGAATGAGGGAAGAGCAGTCGGTGGTGCGGAATGAGGGAAGAGCAGTCGGTGGTGGAGATTGAGGGAAGAGCAGTCGGTGGTGGGGATTGAGGGAAGAGCAGTCGGTGGTGGGGAATGAGGGAAGAGCAGTAGGTGGTGGGAAATGAGGGAAGAGCAGTAGGTGGTGGGGAATGAGGGAAGAGCAGTCGGTGGTGGGGAATGAGGGAAGAGCAGTAGGTGGTGGGGAATGAGGGAAGAGCAGTCGGTGGTGGGGATTGAGGGAAGAGCAGTCGGTGGTGGGGAATGAGGGAAGAGCAGTCGGTGGTGGGGAATGAGGGTAGAGCAGTCGGTGGTGGGGAATGAGGGAAGAGCAGTAGGTGGTGGGGAATGAGGGAAGAGCAGTAGGTGGTGGGGAATGAGGGAAGAGCAGTCGGTGGTGGGGATTGAGGGAAGAGCAGTCGGTGGTGGGGAATGAGGGAAGAGCAGTCGGTGGTGGGGAATGAGGGAAGAGCAGTCGGTGGTGGGGATTGAGGGAAGAGCAGTCGGTGGTGGGGAATGAGGGAAGAGCAGTAGGTGGTGGGGAATGAGGGAAGAGCAGTCGGTGATGGGGATTGAGGGAAGAGCAGTCGCTGGTGGGGAATGAGGGAAGAGCAGTCGGTGGTGGGGAATGAGGGAAGAGCAGTCGGTGGTGGGGATTGAGGGAAGAGCAGTCGGTGGTGGGGATTGAGGGAAGAGCAGTCGGTGGTGGGGAATGAGGGAAGAGCAGTCGGTGGTGGGGAATGAGGGAAGAGCAGTCGGTGGTGGGGAATGAGGGAAGAGCAGTCGGTGGTGGGGAATGAGGGAAGAGCAGTAGGTGGTGGGGAATGAGGGAAGAGCAGTCGGTGGTGGGGATTGAAGGAAGAGCAGACGGTGGTGGGGAAAGAGGGAAGAGCAGTAGGTGATGGGGAATGAGGGAAGAGCAGTCGGTGGTGGGGAATGAGGGAAGAGCAGTCGGTGGTGGGGAATGAGGGAAGAGCAGTCGGTGGTGGAGATTGAGGGAAGAGCAGTCGGTGGTGGGGAATGAGGGAAGAGCAGTCGGTGGTGGGGAATGAGGGAAGAGCAGTAGGTGGTGGGGAATGAGGGAAGAGCAGTCGGTGGTGGGGAATGAGGGAAGAGCAGTCGGTGGTGGGGAATGAGGGAAGAGCAGTAGGTGGTGGGGAATGAGGGAAGAGCAGTCGGTGGTGGGGAATGAGGGAAGCGCAGTAGGTGGTGGGGAATGAGGGAAGAGCAGTCGGTGGTGGGGATTGAGGGAAGAGCAGTCGGTGGTGGGGAATGAGGGAAGAGCAGTCGGTGGTGGGGAATGAGGGTAGAGCAGTCGGTGGTGGGGAATGAGGGAAGAGCAGTAGGTGGTGGGGAATGAGGGAAGAGCAGTAGGTGGTGGGGAATGAGGGAAGAGCAGTCGGTGGTGGGGAATGAGGGAAGAGCAGTCGGTGGTGGGGAATGAGGGAAGAGCAGTCGGTGGTGGGGATTGAGGGAAGAGCAGTCGGTGATGGGGATTGAGGGAAGAGCAGTCGGTGGTGGGGAATGAGGGAAGAGCAGTCGGTGGTGGGGAATGAGGGAAGAGCAGTCGGTGGTGGGGAATGAGGGAAGAGCAGTCGGTGGTGGGGAATGAGGGAAGAGCAGTAGGTGGTGGGGAATGAGGGAAGAGCAGTCGGTGGTGGGGATTGAAGGAAGAGCAGACGGTGGTGGGGAAAGAGGGAAGAGCAGTAGGTGATGGGGAATGAGGGAAGAGCAGTCGGTGGTGGGGAATGAGGGAAGAGCAGTCGGTGGTGCGGAATGAGGGAAGAGCAGTCGGTGGTGGAGATTGAGGGAAGAGCAGTCGGTGGTGGGGATTGAGGGAAGAGCAGTCGGTGGTGGGGAATGAGGGAAGAGCAGTAGGTGGTGGGAAATGAGGGAAGAGCAGTAGGTGGTGGGGAATGAGGGAAGAGCAGTCGGTGGTGGGGAATGAGGGAAGAGCAGTAGGTGGTGGGGAATGAGGGAAGAGCAGTCGGTGGTGGGGATTGAGGGAAGAGCAGTCGGTGGTGGGGAATGAGGGAAGAGCAGTCGGTGGTGGGGAATGAGGGTAGAGCAGTCGGTGGTGGGGAATGAGGGAAGAGCAGTAGGTGGTGGGGAATGAGGGAAGAGCAGTAGGTGGTGGGGAATGAGGGAAGAGCAGTCGGTGGTGGGGATTGAGGGAAGAGCAGTCGGTGGTGGGGAATGAGGGAAGAGCAGTCGGTGGTGGGGAATGAGGGAAGAGCAGTCGGTGGTGGGGATTGAGGGAAGAGCAGTCGGTGGTGGGGAATGAGGGAAGAGCAGTAGGTGGTGGGGAATGAGGGAAGAGCAGTCGGTGATGGGGATTGAGGGAAGAGCAGTCGGTGGTGGGGAATGAGGGAAGAGCAGTCGGTGGTGGGGAATGAGGGAAGAGCAGTCGGTGGTGGGGATTGAGGGAAGAGCAGTCGGTGGTGGGGAATGAGGGAAGAGCAGTCGGTGGTGGGGAATGAGGGAAGAGCAGTCGGTGGTGGGGAATGAGGGAAGAGCAGTCGGTGGTGGGGAATGAGGGAAGAGCAGTAGGTGGTGGGGAATGAGGGAAGAGCAGTCGGTGGTGGGGATTGAAGGAAGAGCAGACGGTGGTGGGGAAAGAGGGAAGAGCAGTAGGTGATGGGGAATGAGGGAAGAGCAGTCGGTGGTGGGGAATGAGGGAAGAGCAGTCGGTGGTGGGGAATGAGGGAAGAGCAGTCGGTGGTGGAGATTGAGGGAAGAGCAGTCGGTGGTGGGGAATGAGGGAAGAGCAGTCGGTGGTGGGGAATGAGGGAAGAGCAGTAGGTGGTGGGGAATGAGGGAAGAGCAGTCGGTGGTGGGGAATGAGGGAAGAGCAGTCGGTGGTGGGGAATGAGGGAAGAGCAGTAGGTGGTGGGGAATGAGGGAAGAGCAGTCGGTGGTGGGGAATGAGGGAAGAGCAGACGGTGGTGGGGAATGAGGGAAGAGCAGTAGGTGATGGGGAATGAGGGAAGAGCAGTCGGTGGTGGGGAATGAGGGAAGAGCAGTCGGTGGTGGGGATTGAGGGAAGAGCAGTCGGTGGTGGGGAATGAGGGAAGGCTCCCTGATCTCAGCTGAGGGACGGGCTGATTAACCACTCCCACTCCCTCCACTGGAGAGGCTGAACCGTCACAACAACAGCCCAGCAGGCCCGTCTCTTCCAAGTGCCCAGAGCTTGCACCACTCCATCCCCCTCACTCACTCCTCCCCCGGTATAACAGGCGGCTCTCCCTCCCACCCCTGGGGTTGCAAGCCGCAGAGGGGCCGAATAGACTTCCAGGTACAGCAGGCCCGCTCCTCGGAGGGGCCGAACGGCGGGGATGGACTCGCCCTTACCTGGCGGAAGATTAACCCGGCCGGCGGCTGGCTGTACATCCTGGGCCGCCGGAGTGCGGGCAGGGCGGGAGGCCGAAGGAGTCGGGCGTCGGGCCTGCGGCGGCCCAGTAATCCGCGCCCGGCGAGGCGGAGAACCGAAGTCATGACCGGGACGGTCGCCACACCGACCGGGAAGCAGCTGACCTAGCAGACACCGCGATGGGCGGCGTTCACTCGGGCACCGCCTCCCGTCCGGCGGCGGGACAGGCAGGGCGCCATGTCCGGGACCGCTGCAGCCCCTACACCCCTCCCCGGGACCCCTACACCCCCTACACCCCTCCCCGGGACCCCTACACCCCCTACACCCCTCCCCGGGACCCCTACACCCCCTACACCCCTCCCCGGGACCCATACACCCCCTACACCCCTCCCCTAGACCCCTCCCCGGGACCCCTACACCCCCTACACCCCTCCCCGGGACCCCTGCACCCCCTACACCCCTCCCCGGGACCCATACACCCCCTACACCCCTCCCCGGGACCCCTACACACCCTACACCCCTCCCCGGGACCCCTACACCCCCTACACCCCTCCCCGGGACCCCTACACCCCCTACACCCCTCCCCGGGACCCCTACACCCCCTACACCCCTCCCCGGGACACATACACCCCCGGGACCCCTCCCCGGGACCCCTACACCCCTCCCCGGGACCCCTACACCCCCTACACCCCTCCCCGGGACCCCTACACCCCCTACACCCCTCCCCGGGACCCCTACACCCCCTACACCCCTCCCCGGGACCCCTACACCCCCTACACCCCTCCCCGGGACCCCTACACCCCCTACACCCCTCCCCGGGACCCCTACACCCCCTACACCCCTCCCCGGGACCCCTACACCCCCTACACCCCTCCCCGGGACCCCTACACCCCCTACACCCCTCCCCGGGACACATACACCCCCGGGACCCCTACACCCCCTACACCCCTCCCCGGGACCCCTACACCCCCTACACCCCTCCCCGGGACACATACACCCCTCCCCGGGACCCCTACACCCCCTACACCCCTCCCCGGGACCCCTACACCCCTCCCCGGGACACATACACCCCTCCCCGGGACCCCTACACCCCCTACACCCCTCCCCGGGACCCCTACACCCCTCCCCGGGACCCCTACACCCCCTACACCCTTCCCCGGGACACATACACCCCCGGGACCCCTACACCCCCTACACCCCTCCCCGGGACCCCTACACCCCCTACACCCCTCCCCGGGACCCCTACACCCCCTACACCCCTCCCCGGGACCCCTACACCCCCTACACCCCTCCCCGGGACACATACACCCCCGGGACCCCTACACCCCCTACACCCCTCCCCGGGACCCCTACACCCCCTACACCCCTCCCCGGGACCCCTACACCCCCTACACCCCTCCCCGGGACACATACACCCCCGGGACCCCTACACCCCCTACACCCCTCCCCGGGACCCCTACACCCCCTACACCCCTCCCCGGGACCCCTACACCCCCTACACCCCTCCCCGGGACCCCTACACCCCTCCCCGGGACACATACACCCCCGGGACCCCTACACCCCCTACACCCCTCCCCGGGACCCCTACACCCCCTACACCCCTCCCCGGGACCCCTACACCCCCTACACCCCTCCCCGGGACCCCTACACCACCTACACCCCTCCCCGGGACCCCTACACCCCTCCCCGGGACCCCTACACCCCTCCCCGGGACCCCTACACCCCCTACACCCCTCCCCGGGACCCCTACACCACCTACACCCCTCCCCGGGACCCCTACACCACCTACACCCCTCCCCGGGAACCCTACACCCCTCCCCGGGACCCCTACACCCCCTACACCCCTCCCCGGGACACATACACCCCCGGGACCCCTACACCCCCTACACCCCTCCCCGGGACCCCTACACCCCCTACACCCCTCCCCGGGACCCCTACACCCCTTACACCCCTCCCCGGGACCCCTACACCCCCTACACCCCATCCCCGGGACCCATACACCCCCTACACCCCTCCCCGGGACCCCTACACCCCTCCCCGGGACCCCTACACCCCCTACACCCCTCCCCGGGACCCCTACACCCCCTACACCCCTCCCCGGGACCCATACACCCCCTACACCCCTCCCCGGGACCCCTACATCCCCTACACCCCTCCCCGGGACCCATACACCCCCTACACCCCTCCCCGGGACCCCTACACCCCTCCCCGGGACCCCTACACCCCCTACACCCCTCCCCGGGACCCCTACACCCCCTACACCCCTCCCCGGGACCCCTACACCCCCTACACCCCTCCCCGGGACCCCTACACCCCCTACACCCCTCCCCGGGACCCCTACACCCCCTACACCCCTCCCCGGGACCCATACACCCCCTACACCCCTCCCCGGGACCCCTCCACCCCCTAGACCCCTCCCCGGGACCCCTACACCCCCTACACCCCTCCCCGGGACCCCTGCACCCCCTACACCCCTCCCCGGGACCCATACACACCCTACACCCCTCCCCGGGACCCCTACACCCCCTACACCCCTCCCCGGGACCCCTACACCCCCTACACCCCTCCCCGGGACCCCTACACCCCCTACACCCCTCCCCGGGACCCCTACACCCCCTACACCCCTCCCCGGGACCCATACACCCCCTACACCCCTCCCCGGGACCCCTACACCCCTCCCCGGGACCCCTACACCCCCTACACCCCTCCCCGGGACCCCTACACCCCCTACACCCCTCCCCGGGACCCCTACACCCCCTACACCCCTCCCCGGGACCCCTACACCCCCTACACCCCTCCCCGGGACCCCTACACCCCCTACACCCCTCCCCGGGACACATACACCCCCTACACCCCTCCCCGGGACCCCTACACCCCCTACACCCCTCCCCGGGACACATACACCCCCTACACCCCTCCCCGGGACCCCTACACCCCCTACACCCCTCCCCGGGACCCATACACCCCCTACACCCCTCCCCGGGACCCCTCCACCCCCTACACCCCTCCCCGGGACCCCTCCACCCCCTACACCCCTCCCCGGGACCCCTACACCCCCTACACCCCTCCCCGGGACCCCTACACCCCCTACACCACTCCCCGGGACCCCTACAACCCCTACACCCCTCCCCGGGACCCCTACACCCCCTACACCCCTCCCCGCGACCCCTACACCCCCTACACCCCTCCCCGGGACACATACACCCCCTAGACCCCTCCCCGGGACCCATACACCCCCTACACCCCTCCCCGGGACACCTACACCCCCTACACCCCTCCCCGGGACCCATACACCCCCTACACCCCTCCCCGGGACACATACACCCCCTACACCCCTCCCCGGGACACATACACCCCCTACACCCCTCCCCGGGACCCCTACACCCCCTACACCCCTCCCCGGGACACATACACGCCCTACACCCCTCCCCGGGACACATACACCCCTCCCCGGGACCCCTACACCCCCTACACCCGTCCCCGGGACCCCTACACCCCCTACACCCCTCCCCGGGACCCATACACCCCCTACACCCCTCCCCGGGACCCCTACACCCCCTACACCCGTCCCCGGGACCCCTACACCCCCTACACCCCTCCCCGGGACACATACACCCCCTATACCCCTCCCCGGGACACATACACCCCTCCCCGGGACCCCTACACCCCCTATACCCCTCCCCGGGACACATACACCCGTCCCCGGGACCCCTACACCCCCTACACCCCTCCCCGGGACCCCTACACCCCCTACACCCATCCCCGGGACCCCTACACCCCTCCCCGGGACCCCTACAACCCCTGTACCCCTCCCCGGGACCCATACACCCCCTACACCCCTCCCCGGGACACATACACCCCCTACACCCCCTACACCCCTCCCCGGGACACATACACCCCCTACACCCCTCCCCGGGACCCATACACCCCCTACACCCCTCCTCGGGACCCCTACACCCCCTACACCCCTCCCCGGGACCCCTACACCCCCTACACCCCTCCCCGGGACACATACACCCCCTATACCCCTCCCCGGGACACATACACCCCCTACACCCCTCCCCGGGACACATACACCCCCTACACCCCTCCCCGGGACCCCTACACCCCCCTACACCCCTCCCCGGGACCCCTACACCCCCTACACCCCTCCCCGGGACACATACACCCCCTACACCCCTCCCCGGGACCCATACACCCCCTACACCCCTCCTCGGGACCCCTGCACCCCCTACACCCCTCCCCGGGACCCATACACCCCCTACACCCCTCCCCGGGATCCCTGCACCCGCTACACCCCTCCCCGGGACCCCTGCACCCCCTACACCCCTCCCCGGGACCCCTACACCCCTCCCCGGGACACATACACCCCTCCCCGGGACACATACACCCCTCCCCGGGACCCCTACACCCCCTACACCCCTCCCCGGGACCCCTACACCCCCTACACCCATTCCCGGGTCACATACACCCCCTATACCCCTCCCCGGGACACATACACCCCCTACACCCCTCCCCGGGACACATACAACCCTCCCCGGGACCCCTACTCCCCCTACACCCCTCCCCGGGACACATACACCCCTCCCCGGGACCCCTACACCCCCTACACCCCTCCCCGGGACACATACACCCCTCCCCGGGACACATACACCCCCTACACCCGTCCCCGGGACCCCTACACCCCCTACACCCCTCCCCGGGACACATACACCCCCTATACCC